>NW_022589762.1:86151-329624 GCF_004348235.1 Phoca vitulina | reverse complement strand
GGGGGCAGGGGGGATAGGAGAGGGAAAGAGAATCCCAAGCAGACTCCCTGCTGAGCATGGAGCCCAATGACCCCACAACCCTGAGATCATGACCTGAGCCAAAATCAAGAGTCAGATGCTCAACCGACTGAGCCACCCAGGTGCCCCATGGGGGAGGCTGTTTCTAAAAGAGCACAGGTTTTGCTGCCTGGTGTTTCCATTTACTTGGAGCATGTCATACTTCTTTAATCTTGCCTAATCCAGCTCATGGAGTTGTTTTGAATACCAAATAAAATAATTTATGTGATGGTACTTTCTAAACTGAAAATGCATTTTATAATTTATGTTATATTGGCGATCATTATCTTCTGGGTAGCAAATAGCTTCTGGCAAATGGGACCACACAAAATACTCAGCATTGTGTAATTCATCAAACTCAAAGGAAGCACCCAAAAGCTCCAGTGCCAAAAAGATGTGAGGTGGGAGCAATGGCAGTCCAGGGGGCTGGGAAGAAATATATTGAAAATGGAACAGAAGTTTTCAAAATAATACATAAGATTCTGAAAGGCTCCACAGAAACCCACCAACAAAGAAAAACAAAGATGAGAGGAAAAACAGTTTTCCACATAAAGGACTGGAAAACTTCTTTTCTGTTTTGGAGATTCCTGGCTAACTGAGCCAAATCTTTATTCTCCTAAAGTGGGGCCTAAGGTTTGTTTCCAAGTGTCACTCTGATGGTACTTTCAGCTACCACTACAAGATGTTAATAGTCAAAACACAAATACTCAAGTTGGTCCTTGAAACCGTGTTTGTTCAAGTAAGTGACCACAACCAGTTTAGTATTTAGCAGCACACACAGAAACGTGGCCCCTGCCCTCTAAAAAAATAAATAAAAAGCAAAAGTAAATCAGGTCTTGGCATTCTAGATTGCTCCTACATATAGCCATGCCTTGGAGATACTGCAGGTTCAGTGGCAGACCACCGCAATATAGCCAGTCAAATGAATTTTTTTGGTTTCCCAGTATATATGTTATGTTTACACTATGCCATAGTCTATTAAGTGTGCAATAGCATTGTGTCTAAAAAAACAATGAAGCTACCTTGACTAAAAAATACTTTATTGCTAAAAAATGCTAACCATTATTGGAGTTTTCAGCGAGTTATAATCACTGATCACAGATCACCATAACAAATATAATAATGAAAATGTTTGAAATATTGCCAAGAATTACCAAACTATGACACAGAAATATGAAATGAGCAAATGCTGTTGGAAAAATGGCACCGACAGACTTGTTCAGCGCAGGGTTGCCACAAACCCTCAATTTTGTTAAATAAATAAATAAATAAATAAATAAACAAACAAACAAATAAATGCAGTAACTGTGAAGCACAATAAAACAAGTTTCAACTGATAACCACTGTTCTGCCTAAGATGGTAGATTTGTCTTGACTTAGTCCCAAAGTATACCACCAGGTTCACTGGCTATTTCTTATTGATAAAGCATCCAACCAAGTACATCTTGCTTATGTTTTTGGCAGGATGGGCTATACGAACTGCTCTGTCCTGTTTCCTTATATAAAAGGAGCTCAAGGCTGAGAAACAGATACGTGACTGGGAAGAGGCTGTGCGGCAGGCACGTGCTCACTGGCTTGCCCCCACCACTGCTCTCAGATACAGCAACAGTATCACTCAGTCCTGCAGAGACAAAGGCACCCTGAAATTCAGCCACAAGTCTGTGGTAAGAACTGTACAGGCCTGAATCAGCACATCTAGTGCCTCTTCTCTCCAGCTCATCACATGGGGATAGTAATTCTGATTCAGACTGAACACCAAATAAGACTTAAGAGACTCTCCTTAAAGAACCACCTATCCTGTGAGTCTCTGATTTCATATTCTGTTCATCGTCTCAGGGAATGTCATACAATTATCCACCTGGAAAAAAGGCTGAGCCAGACCTCTCATCATTGTTTACGAAGAGGTCTGAATATACCCTGATCCAGCCAGTGTTCCCTAGACTTCTGATAGACATATCTGCAGTAAAACCAGAACCATTCTCAGGCTTCCAGGTCAAACTCCCTTCCCCCTACCACCCTCTCCCAAAAGACGACCTATTAACCAACTACTAATCAGTCATATGTGGAATTAGCTAGAACGACAAACCAAATCACCTAAAATTAAACTGAGTATCTGAGATAACTGTTATCTGAGATTTGTTTCAGAACAATCCAATGGCAGGAGTGAGGAGTAGGTGGGGTACTACTGAAATAATATTGGCCACGTGCTGATAATTGTTAAAACAAGGTAATGGGCACATGGGGGTTCACTGTATGATTCTCTCTACTTTTGTGTACATCGGAAATTTTCCATAACAAAAGATTTTTTAGAAGTTAAACTAAAAAAACCTTAGAGGAGTACATGTTTCTAGGAGATGAGTTGGGTGCTCATTTTCATTCCCTTGCAGGAAAAACTCATCAGACAATAAAATTCTTTCTTAGTGGTCACATTAACTAGTACAACATAAAAAGAGGTTTGAAAGAAATCCATTACTCACGTGCAGTATCACCCCTTTGTCTAGCAAACTCTGCTTTTTGGCTGTCATAACAAAATAGTGTGTGTCGTCTTTGTAGTAGACAATATTCTCCAAGTCAATACCTACAACCAGAAAACAAATCTGTCACACGGGGGCTTGGTGAAAATGAAGGTACGTTAGGGCAGCCAGAAAGTTTACATGGGTCCTCAGAGACCAGGGTTGTAACACTCTGGGCAGAGAAAGTGAAAATAAAGAGATGTCTGAGCCCAGATTCTTACTTCCTGCAGATTCAGTTCATAAGAAGAGGGGGAGCTATGTTTATACCTGCACTGCTCTATAATTCACTTCATACCCTAAGTTATCCTAAAAACCATGATCAATAGTAAGCAGAAATAGAAGGTCTGGAAGAGAAAGAAAGGTTAACTTCTAGTAAGAGGTCAGGGTTAGTTCTCAAGTTAAATGTCTTTGATAGTCATCAAGGCAACTGGGAGAATCACCTCTGCTCTTAACAGGACAGATAACTAGATGCTTAGAAGCAGAACGTGAACTACTGACTTTTTAATTCAATAATCTAAAAAACAGATGTAACAGAAAGGAATCATGTTCTAGAAAACAGAGAAATGAAATCTGATGCACATTTTTGTGGCAGCAAAATAAGTTAATTTATTCAAAAGCTATCATACAACAATCTCATTCCTATCTAGCACATGGTTTACTTCATGTCCAAACTGGAACACCAGAAGACTGTATATTCAGTATCTAAAGTTAGGTTCTAGAGAACCAGAGAACTACCAATCAGTAGCTTACTGCACTGAGCACCATCATTTAGAGCCATAGCACAGGGGAAAGGGTTGGAGAAGAGTTGCTAAAAGGCAGAATGAACCCTTAAAAACAAACAAACAAACAAATAAAAACCAAGCCCAGAGCAGCCCTGTCACTGCAAAGAGGGTAAAGAATGCTAGAGGAGGAGACAGTAATAAGGAAAGCACTATAGAAAGAAAAAGAGCAGTGGGGCAAACAACCGCAATAATGCCAATGATCACCCACCCTACCAAACCTCTAAGAGAAAAATCACAAGTAGTTATTTAAATTTCTATCCTTATTGCTTTGGAGGCATCTACACCAACCTGTGGCTTCCCTCAGTTCCTGGAAAAATTTTTGGTTGAATATAAAAGCCACACCACTGATCTCTTCCACTTTGGCTTCTGCTGTTGTATTTCGGTTAATAAAATTTGCTGTAATGGCAATGGCCAGCTTGCCACGAAATTCTTTCCGGCGAAATCCTGGAAGGAAAGAAAATTTTCAGAGGTGACCACAGCTCGCTAGAGAAGAAGGAAGATCACTTCAAACAGGAAGGGCTGTTGATGAAGACATTAGGGAACATGCGGGATGGGAATCAATGGGAAAATTTTAGGGCAATTCTTATCTGAAAATAAGGCATTTACCTGCCCAAAAATATATGAATTTCAGGAAAGAAGTCAAAGTCTCCCACATACTAACAATCTGAAATCTAACTGACCAGAATACTACTCAGTGCAAGGGAGTTCATTGAAAGAAAAAGAAAGGAAGGAAGGAAGGAAAGGAAGGAAAGGAAGGGAAGGAAGGGAAGGAAGGAAAGGAAAGGAAAGGAAAGGAAAGGAAGGAAGGAAGGAAGGAAGGAAGGAAGGAAGGAAGGAAGAAAGAAAGAAAGAAAGAAAAGAGAAAGAAAGAAGGAAAGAAAGAAAAAGAAAGAGAGAGAGGAAAGGAAGCCACCAGCTTACTAAACTTAAGATATAATCCTGCAGTGTCAACCAATTAATTACCTCCTAGTGCCTTAACAAGAGTGCCCTATAAGAAGTAACCCAAGTACCAGTTGGCTAGTGGAAGGCTGGGCCTGTCATTCAGTTAGAATAGATAGCACGCATACGCAGATTCTTTTTGCATATGCAGATTCTTAGGAATGTGGATTCTGATGATACAAACTCTCACCCCAGGGTTGGGGGAGGGTTACCCTTCACTCTGCTATGAACCAGGCAAAGCAGCATTGACCAATACCTTCCAAGGTGTTCCTACGGCCATCCCCTCCGATGATCACTTCAAATTCATATTCTGACACAGGATGGGTTTTGGGGTGGACCAGTGCCCGCCAACCTATCCCTGTGGACCAAAGTCAAAATGAAGGTCATTACCCAGACTATATTCATACACCTAAGACACCTCTAGATACAAACTGCACAAAACCCTAGGTTTTGAAAACTGAAAACACTAGGAGTAAAAGCATGGGGTACAAAACACAGGAAAAAAAGAAGCCTTGGAGAAGGCTCACAAAAGAATGTTCCCCACGACATGATTTGCTATAATGAATACAAGTGTTTACAACATCTAATACTATGTCAAAAGCCTCCTCATTAAGTCAAAAGTTCCTTGAAAGGTATAGGCTATACAACTGAAGAAACCTCTTTAACTAGTTCTGAAAACAACCCACAGATTCTTGTACTTTTCTCCCTTGATCTCATCTTTTCTCACAAACTCCATGCCCTTTTATCCCCCTTTCATTTGTCCAATCCAACTCACGTTCATTTTCTTGGTCCTCAGGAGGCTGTACAAGACCTTGGAATTCCACATTGACATGGATCTCAATGCCTAGGATCAGGGCTACTTTCAAAAGTATTAGTTGAAGCTGACGGATACCTGGGGGAACAAAAAGATGATACTAGTGAGGGCACACTTGAAAAGAGAGTACTAGTCGCAATTACTGCTCAGGTTCTCACCTGCCCACCTACACAGTTTATCCAGATTCTCAAAGCCTCCAGTAGCTGGAGACATTTTCCAAGCCATGCTCTACAGCTTCTTTCTTTCTTTTTTAAGGGCAAATACAATTCAGTGCAACAGATGTTCTAGAAAGACATGTAAGGCCACTCCCACCTCTTGGGTTGGGTGTTCAAAACAACCAAAAGCTCTGAGACAACACAGATTGTGGCCACCAGGAGACTCTCTTTTCCATCTTCCTCTGATTCAGACAGAGCTACGGTCATCTAGCGGAATCTACAATCCCGACAGGACATGGGACTTACCAGAGAAGGCAAAACGTGTGCACCCTCAGGTGGGTTTTCCAGTTTGATACAAAGGGGCTGCACTACTTCCTGAGATTCCCACAGCATCTCCCTTTCATCCTATTACCTCCCTGATCTTCACACACTCTTATAAAGTGAGAAGGGGAAACCTTAATCCAACCTTAGTCTCTTACCATTCTCCCTCCCACCACTGATCTACAGGTGCAGAAACTGAGGCTCAAAATGAGTGAAAATCTTGATCATTATCACAGTGAGATTTATTTATTTATTCTATGTCCAATGAATGACCACCAAGTGTCAGACATGGTAGCAGCCCCAGGCCTACTGAGATAAAAATCTAGTCCCTAATGTAGGACCCTCTCAGTTCCAAGACAAATCCCACATGAGGCAGACAAATCCAGACAAATCAAATGACCCTTGGTCCTCTCTTTTTTTTTTTGTCAAAATATATTTTTAATGAAAATAAACACGGATTACAAGAATAGCTTATTTCAAAAACAGGGATGTAGAGGAAAACAACTAGTATGCCAAGTTATTTATGTATGAATAGTTACATAATTTTTATTTTCGTATCTGTGTTTTTCTGTATTCTCTACAGTGAACATGTATTTCCTTGAAACATGCTAAAATCAATATCTAAACATACTTAGAAGGCACGTCTTACTTCCCATGCTTTATGACTCTGCACGTACATCAAATTCCTTTTTAAAGCTGCAAAGGTAAGAAGAGCCAGTACACGGGCGCCTGGGGGGCTCAGTCGGTTAAGCGGCTGCCTTCGGCTCAGGTCATGATCCCAGGGTCCTGGGATCGAGCCCCATATCAGGCTCCCTGCTCAGCGGGGAGTCTGCTTCTCTCCCCCTCTGCCCCTCCCCCTGCTTGTGCATGCACTCCCTCTCTCTCAAATAAATAAATAAATAAATAAAAATCTTAAAAAAAAAAAAGAGCGAGTACATGTCACATTGAACTTTTTTTTTTATTTTTTTATTGTTACGTTAATCCCCATACATTACATCATTAGTTTTAGATGTAGTGTTCCATGCTTCATTGTTTGTGCATAACACCCAGTGCTCCATGCAGAACGTGCCCTCCTCAATACCCATCACCAGGCTAACCCATCCCCCCACCCCCCTCCCCTCTAGAACCCTCAGTTTGTTTTTCAGAGTCCATTGTCTCTCATGGTTCATCTACCCCTCTGATTTCCCCCCCTTCATACTTCCCCTCCTGCTATCTTCTTCTTTTTTTTTTTTTTCCTTAACATATATTGCACTATTTGTTTCAGAGGTACAGATCTGAGATTCAACAGTCTTGCACAATTCACAGCACTTACCAGAGCACATACCCTCCCCAGTGTCTATCACCCAGTCACCCCATCCCTCCCACCCCACCCCCCACTCCAGCAACCCTCAGTTTGTTTCCTGAGATTAAGAATTCCTCATATCAGTGAGGTCATATGATACATGTCTTTCTCTGTTTCACTTATTTCACTCAGCATAATACCCTCCAGTTCCATCCACGCCGTTGCAAATGGCAAGATCTCATTCCTTTTGATGGCTGCATAATATTCCATTGTGTATATATACCACATCTTCTTTATCCATTCATCTGTCGATGGACATCTTG
The DNA here is from genome assembly GCF_004348235.1 of Phoca vitulina. Lineage (NCBI taxonomy): Eukaryota > Metazoa > Chordata > Mammalia > Carnivora > Phocidae > Phoca > Phoca vitulina. The sequence goes on along the minus strand of NW_022589762.1, from coordinate 322,438 downwards.
GCTCTTTCCACAGTTTGGCTATTGTGGACATTGCTGCTATAAACATCAAGGTGCACGTACCCCTTCGGATCCCTACGTTTGTATCTTTGGGGTAAATACCCAGTAGTGCAATTGCTGGATCGTATGGTAACTATTTTCAACTTTTTGAGGAACCTCCATACTGTTTTCCAGAGTGGCTGCACCAGCTTGCATTCCCACCAACAGTGTAGGAGGGTTCCCCTTTCTCCGCATCCCTGCCAACATCTGTCATTTCCTGACTTGTTAATTTTAGCCATTCTGACTAAACTCTCATTGAGGTTTTGATTTGGATTTCCCTGATGCCGAGCGATACTGAGCACTTTTTCATGTGTCTGTTGGCCATTTGGATGTCTTCTTTAGAAAAATGTCTGTTCATGTCTTCTGCCCATTTCTTGATTGGATTCTTTGTTCTCTGGGTGTTGAGTTTGATAAGTTCTTTATAGATTTTGGATACTAGCCCTTTATCTGATATGTCATTTGCAAATATCTTCTCCCATTCTGTTGGTTGTCTTTTGGCTTTGTTGACTGTTTCCTTTGCTTTGCAAAAGCTTTTTATCTTGATGAAGTCCCAATAGTTCATTTTTGCCCTTGCTTCCCTTGCCTTTGGCGATGTTTCTAGGAAGAAGTTGCTGCGGCTGAGGTCGAAGGGGTTGCTGCCTGTGTTCTCCTTTAGGATTTTGATGGACTCCTGTCTCACATTGAGGTCTTACAACCATTTGGAGTCTATTTTTGTGTGTGGTGTAAGGAAATGGTCCAGTTTCATTCTTCTGCATGTGGCTATCCAATTTTCCCAACACCATTTGTTGAAGAGACTGTCTTTTTGCCATTGGACATTCTTTCCTGCTTTGTCAAAGATTAGTTGACCATAGAGTTGAGGGTCCATTTCTGGGCTCTCTATTCTGTTCCATTGATCTATGTGTCTGTTTTTGTGCCAGTACCATACTGTCCTGATGATGACAGCTTTGTAATAGAGCTGGAAGTCCGGAATTGTGATGCCGCCAGCTTTGCTTTTCTTTTTCAACATTCCTCTGGCTATTCGGGGTCTTTTCTGGTTCCATACAAATTTTAGGATTATTTGTTCCATTTCTTTGAAAAAAGTGGATGGTATTTTGATGGGGACTGCATTGAATGTGTAGATTGCTCTAGGTAGCATTGACATCTTCACAATATTTGTTCTTCCAATCCATGAGCATGGAACGTTTTTCCATTTCTTTGTGTCTCCCTCAATTTCTCTCATGAGTATTTTATAGTTTTTTGAGTAAAGATCCTTTGCCTCTTTGGTTAGATTTATGCCTAGGTATCTTATGGTTTTGGGTGCAATTGTAAATGGGATCAACTCCTTAATTTCTCTTTCTTCTGTCTTGTTGGTGTATAGGAATGCCACTGACTTCTGTGCATTGATTTTATATCCTGCCACTTTACTGAATTCCTGTATGAGTTCTAGCAGTTTTGGGGTGGAGTCTTTGGGGTTTTCCACATAAAGTATCATATCATCTGCAAAGAGTGAGAGTTTGACTTCTTCTTTGCCGATTTGGATGCCTTTTATTTATTTTTGTTGTCTGATTGCTGTGGCTAGGACTTCTAATACTATGTTGAATAGCAGTGGTGATAGTGGACATCCCTGCCGCGTTCCTGACCTTCGGGGGAAAGCTTTCAGTTTTTCCCCATTTAGACTGATATTCGCTGTAGGTTTTTCATAGATGGCTTTTATGATATTGAGGTATGTACCCTCTATGCCTATACTCTGAAGAGTTTTGATCAAGAAAGGATGCTGTACTTTGTCAAATGCTTTTTCTGCATCTATTGAGAGGATCATATGATTCTTGTTCTTTCTTTTGTTAATGTATTGTATCACATTGATTGATTTGCAGATGTTGAACCAACCTTGCAGCCCAGGGATAAATCCCACTTGGTCGTGGTGAATAATCCTTTTAACGTAGTACTGTTCGATCCTATTGGCTAGGATTTTGGTGAGAATTTTTGCATCCATGTTCATCAGGGATATTGGTCTGTACTTCTCCTTTTTGATGGGGTCTTTGTCTGGTTTTGGGATCAAGGTAATGCTGGCCTCGTAAAATGAGTTTGGAAGTTTTCCTTCCATTTCTATTTTTTGGAACAGTTTCAGAAGAATAGGTATTAATTCTTCTTTAAATGTTTGGTAGAATTCCCCTGGGAAGCCATCTGGCCCTGGGCTTTTGTGTTTTGGGAGATTTTTGATGACTGCTTCAATTTCCTTAGTGGTTATAGGTCTCTTCAGGTTTTCTATTTCTTCCTGGTTTAGTTTTGGTAGCTGATACATCTCTAGGAATGCATCCATTTCTTCCAGGTTATCTAATTTGCTGGCATAGAGTTGCTCATAATATGTTCTTATAATTGTTTGTATTTCTTTGGTGTTGGTTGTGATCTCTCCTCTTTCATTCATGATTTTGTTTATTTGGATCATTTCTCTTTTCTTTTTGATAAGTCTGGCCTGGGGTTTATCAATCTTGTTAATTCTTTCAAAGAACCAGCTCCTAGTGTTGTTGATCTGTTCTACTGTTCTTTTAGTTTCTATTTCATTGATTTCTGCTCTGATCTTTATTATTTCTCTTCTCCTGCTGGGTTTCGGCTTTATTTGCTGTTCTTTCTCCAGCTCCTTTAGGTGTAGGGTTAGGTTGTGTACTTGAGACCTTTCTTGTTTCTTGAGAAAGGCTTGCATTCCTATATACTTTCCTCTTAGGACTGCCTTTGCTGCATCCCAAAGATTTTGAATAGTTGTGTTTTCATTTTCATTGGTTTACATGAATTTTTTTAATTCTTCTTTAATTTCCTGGTTGACCCATTCATTCTTTAGTAGGATGCTCTTTAGCCTCCATGTATTTGAGTTCTTCCCGACTTTCCTCTTGTGATTGAGTTCTAGTTTCAAAGCATTGTGGTCTGAAAATAGGCAGGGAATGATCCCAATCTTTTGGTACCGGTTGAGACATGATTTATGACCTAGGATATGATCGATTCTGGAAAATGTTCCATGGGCACTAGAGAGGAATGTGTATTCCGTTGCTTTGGGATGGAATGTTCTGAATATGTCTATTAAGTCCATTTGGTCCAGTGTGTCATTTAAAGTCTTTATTTCCTTGTTGATCTTTTGCTTAGACGATCTATCCATTTCAGTGAGGGGGGTGTTAAAGTCCCCCACTATTATTGTATTGTTGTCGATGTGTTTCTTTGCTTTTGTTATTAATTGCCTTATATAATTGGCTGCTCCCATGTTAGGGACATAGATATTTACAATTGTTAGATCTTCTTGTTGGATAGACCCTTTAAGTATGATATAGTGTCCTTCCTCATCTCTTATTACAGTCTTTGGTTTAAAATCTAATTTGTCTGATATAAGGATTGCCACCCCAGCTTTCTTTTTATGTCCATTAGCATGGTAAATGGTTTTCCACCCCCTCACTTTCAATCTGGGGGTGTCTTTGGGTCTAAAATGAGTCTCTTGCAGACAGCATATCGATGGGTCTTGTTTTTTAATCCAATCTGATAGCCTGTGTCTTTTGATTGGGGCATTTAGCCCATTTACATTCAGGGTAACTACTGAAAGATAGGAATTTAGTGCCATTGTATTGCCTGTAAGGTGACTGGTACTGTATATTGTCTGTGTTCCTTTCTGGTCTATGTTGCTTTTAGGCTCTCTTTTTGCTTAGAGGACCCCTTTCAAGATTTCTTGTAGGGCTGGTTTTGTGTTTGCAAATTCCTTTAGTTTTTGTTTGTCCTGGAAGCTTTTTATCTCTCCTTCTATTTTCAACGACAGCCTAGCTGGATATAGTATTCTTGGCTGCATATTTTTCTCATTTAGTGCTCTGAATATATCCTGCCAGTCCTTTCTGGCCTGACAGGTCTCTGTGGATAGGTCTGTTGCCAATCTAATGTTTCTACCATTGTAGGTTACCTATCTCTTCTCCCGAGCTGCTTTCAGGATTTTCTCTTTGCCTCTGAGACTCGTAAGTTTTACTATTAGATGTCGGGGTGTTGACCTATTTTTATTGATTTTGAGGGGGGTTCTCTGTGCTTCCTGGATTTTGATGGCTGTTTCCTTCCCCAAATTAGGGAAGTTCTCTGCTATAATTTGCTCCAATATACCTTCTGCCCCTCTCTCTCTTTCTTCTTCTTCTGGGATCTCAATATTCTAATGTTGTTTCGTCTTATGGTATCGCTTATCTCTTGAATTCTGCCCTCGTGATCCCGTAGTTGTTTATCTCTCTTTTTCTCAGCTTCTTTATTTTCCATCATTTGGTCTTCTATATCACTGATTCTCTCTTCTGCCTCATTTATCCTAGCAATTAGTGCCCCCATATTTGACTGCACCTCATTAATAGCCTTTTTGATTTCTACTTGGTTAGATTTTAGTTCTTTTACTTCTCCAGAAAGGGTTTCTCTAATAACTTCCATGCTTTTTTCAAGCCCAGCTAGTGTCTTTAAAGTGATGATTCTGAACTCTAGATCTGACATCGTACTAATCCTTATTGAGTAGGTCCCTGGCAGTCGGTACTACCTCTTGTTCTTTTTGTTGAGGTGATTTTTTCTGTCTTGTCATTTTGTCCAGAGGAGAACAGATTAATGAGAGAACAAAATGCTAACAGGGTAACAACGTTCCGAGAAAATATACTCTAAACAAATCAGAAAAGCCCTTGGTCCTCTCTTAAGACCAATCTCACCTGCAGCCTCTGACTAATCTGGTACGTGCAAATCCTCATCTAAGTCATCTCAGTTCTTTTCCCCCAGCTTATCAAAACCACCACCCTTCTGAGTTACACTCCTAAAGCCTCATTAAATCCCATTCTAGCACACATTTAATATTTGCAGACAACTGGATTCCAAGATGCTTTATATATTATAGCCCAACGGATGGGCAGAGTGCTTCCTCTACCAGTGGAATGTGGCAGCTGTTGGCCAGTGTTTGATAAATTGGCACAACCACTTCGAAGAGCAAACAGTTCAGCAGTTTGATGTATTTGCAGGACATATCCGGAAGAGCTCAGAACAAAAGTTCCTTGATAAGACTCTCCTGGAATCATTAACGATGATCAATAAACAAGACTCGAACTTCATAATGTAGACATTGTCTGTTCTGAATCACTTTTCAGATAGGCCACTTAACAGTCATGGAAAGAAAATCACTGTCTGTGTTGACTTGTGTTTACTCTATAGGATCTCAGAAAAGCATAGGCCCAAGCTGAGCTTGGAGATGACAAAAATACAGCCAAGAGTTATCCAGGCTGTCGACCTCATGAGAATCACCTAACCAAATGAAGCTCACTACTGACTTGCTATTGGTGACCAAACTAGGAGGCTGCTTCTAAAACTGTGGTTTCCCCAGTACTGTCCCCATAGCATTTTGTTCTTACATTAGTAGAGTATCTATCATATCACATTAGAGAGAGCCTCATGCTTTGTGCTTCTTCCATTGGACTAAGAACCACCAGAGGGTCAAGGCTCAAATTGGTAGTGTTTTCTAGCCTGGCCCCAATGCCCATCCCACCCACTGCAAGTGCTCAGGAAGAGTTCAAGACCTAAATTTAGAAATCCGTTAAGTTAAACTCATGTCATAGGAGTTAACTTGCAATTAAGAATCCTAGGTTATAGACCACCTCATCACAGGTATTTTGACTCCAAACACATTAGACATTAATGATATGAGAACAAATTGGGCTGTTGAGTATGAATTCCTCAAATAATCTGCCTCTTTCTACTGAACAAGTGGGTAGAGGGTGGGGTGGGATCCTGCAGGAGGATTGTTTTTACTTACTGATATGGTCAATAGCTCCAGCACAGAACTTGCCATAGAACTTCTTGGCACCCAGACCTCGCAGATCATGTATGGTGAATGGCCAGAGATGCAAGACATTGTTGCGGGAGAAGGCATCTCGTTTCTCAATAACAACCACCTTAGCTCCCAATAAGGATAAGTCAATGGCTGTACGGAGACCACAGGGGCCAGCTCCAATGATGAGACACTGAAAAACATAGCTACTTTCAGGGCAAAGGTAGCACCTCTCAGGAAAGCTCACATTTCTATAACAGTTTCATGATCTCATAACCATCATTCCCTGAAGCCCCCAAGTAAGGCTATTCTCCTAAGAAATCTTCAGACCCATCTGGGTCACAGGAGAGCATCTGCAATGGCTTGAGAGAAAAGCTGGTGATTGTTATGGATAGAGGAGACTCTTAACTGTTAGTGCTGCACAAAAATAAACTGTTATTCCAGCACATGTTCACCTTGTGGATCTGCAATATATTGAAGTGGTCATCATTTCAACAAACGATTTGAAAATCACATGTCATCTTTTATTAACAGGAGAGGACCTTTTGAAAGGTTTCTAAGTCAAGCAGATTTCTGTCCAAGGAGACACATTATTAAACACATAGTTCAGATAATATTAAGAGTCCTGAAATGAATCTACCACTCAAGGATTCCAAGAAGGCAACTTTTAAGAGCCAAAGTTTTATGTGCCGAAAAGAGTTCTAAAATCACCATCTTTGGACTGAAAGTCCAGGGAAATGATCTTAAAGACCCACATTCTAGAGAAGTACTCAAGGTGAGAATGGACACTTAACTAATTTGTATTATTCTTAATAAAACACCACAACTCACTCATAAAAGTCATGCCTCTGAATTTCTTGAATTTTGCTGATGAGTATCTATCCGGAAGCAAATCCACTGGGGGAGGGTCTCTAGGTCTCCACACAGAGAAATTAAAGCTCATGAAAGGTCATTAATAATCTAGTCATGAAGTCATTTGCAGCTTCATTTCCTTGCTAGCTTTTTCCAAACTTCTCCCAGAAGGCATTCTCACATAAGGAGGAAGGCAGGAAATATATTGTTCCTTCTCCACCTCCCTGTACCTACCCCTGCACAGGTGACTGAATATCTCACCTGTTTCATGAAAACTCTATTTCCCTAGATTGTGAAGAGAGCAAAAGAAATATTTTGGTTTACAAGGCCCTTGCTTATCAAAACAAACCTTCGGAAAATGGATGAAAAGAGGTCTGAAGTGGCAGATCCCCAAGTTAGCATACTATCTAGACCTTATTAGTCATTGAGTATGGAATGATGACTTTATAAAGATGACATGCCAGGCATCATGAAGCCATGTTCAGACAGGATGCTAACAGGGCATGGCTTCTTCTTTGCTAAGCGACCTGCATCCTCTTAACAGTGTGAAATTCAAAACAGAGCCCTCAGGGGGAAAAAAAAAGTTCCTATACCATTTGACTTCAGGGTTGTACTTAAATAGCTGAAATCCTGTTCAATATGTGAATACATGAAATAAGAACAGGGTCTGGAACATGGAACAGTCAACTGAACACTGGTAATGGATCCACAGAGTTTGACTTTCTGTACTAAGTCTCTGCTAGACTCTGCCTAGTTCTCACCCAGTCTACCTCTACTCAATCCCTTTCTTTGGCCTGTCTCTGCTCACAATCTTTTCTTTTGTGGTTAAATCCTTAGGTTAGTGACCCCAAGGCCTAGGAGAAGCCCAACCCTTACCTTGGTGTTAGTGCATGCTTTTCCCTTTTTGTAGTCTTTGTGGCTGCCCCGCTTGTCCAACTTCGCCCACAGCGCTTTGGCTTTCCAGTAGTTAAGCTTGGACTTGAGCTTGTGATAAAAGGAGCGGTAGTCCTTAGGCTTCAGTTCTAGGTGGTCACAGAGCTCTTGGAAGGCCTTGAGGGTCCCCTTGCAGGTGGTGGCCTGCACAAACCGGTCAAAGAGGACGTGAGCGTGATTCATTGTCTCATTCTTACTGTCCTCCATGCTTCCCCACTCTCAGCAGCCCCCAACAAAGGGGGCAGTGGGATGGCTGTTGATCCACCTGATTCTGTCACATTAATCTAACAAAAGTAAAGAAAGAAAAAGGAATGGTTAGCAAATCCAAATTTCTACCTACAAACATTTTCTAGGAGACATAACTCCTTTTCAAATGGAGTTCTGAAGTGTCCTAGCCATTCATTCAACAAATGTATATCCTGTATCTTCTGCACTCCGGGCACTGTCTGTGACACTGGGATGGAGAGATGAGCAAGACAGTGTCTGCTTCCAAGGATCTTACAGTTTAGTGGGTGAGACAGACTCATAAACAGAATGCTAAATGTACTTTGCTGAGTGTCATTAGAGAGAGGGGCACAAGGGACTTGGGAACGTAGACAATGAGTACCTAATCATAATGGGTCCTTGCTGAAGATAAACCTCTGAAACGTGACAGCTGAGTCTTTCAGGATAAGTCAGTGTTAGCCAGGCAGGGAAGAAGTGTAGAAGGTAGGAAAAGAAATAAAATAGGAAGGCTTGTGAGTGAGTGACTTTTACAGATGAAAGACTCAAGAATGATGCCCAGGTTTCCAGCTTAGGCCACTGAGTAAATAATGACACCAGGCTAACGAACTAAAAATAGAGGAACTCATTTGTAAGGGGAGGGTAGTGAGTTCCCTTTTGGCTTGTTACGTCTGAGCTGCCTTAACAGAGGTGCTCGCTAGGCAGTCAGGTATGTATTTGAAGCTTAGGGGAGTAGCCGGGGACCCAGGCCCAGATTTGGGAGTCATTAGCATACAGGTGGTAGCTGAACCTTCAAAAGTGGTACAATCACACAAGGAGAGCGCATGGGAAGAGAGAGCCATGGGCGCTGGATGAGATCTGGGACTCATCAACTTGTAAGGAACTGGCAGAGAAAGAAGAGCTCTCTAAAAAGATTGTGAGGCACAGTGGAGAGAGGTCTGAAGAGAACCAAAGGGCAGTGTCACAGCAGTCTAAGAATAAGAAGCACAAAGTTCAGAAGTGGCAAAGTCAGTAGGGTTTTAAAGGACTGAAACAGTCCTGCCCCTGCATGTGGTACATGTCAGGGTGGGAAGATTTTATAGCCATTTCATTTTGCCCACAAACATATTTGACAGTAATGATAACGTCTACACCTTCCACTTATTAAAAACATCTATACATCCACCACCCTATGTTTCCTGGATAGAAGCTTTAAGATGGGAGAAGGCACCTTACATGCTCCTTTAATGCACTCACTCCCTTGGGTCTGTTTCATCATTTTTGTACCACGTTTCATGTATCATCACTACCTAGAACTATTATTGGGAGGTAGGAGACAAAGGGCCAAGAGTGAAAACTAAGACATAGTAAGAATAGAGAAGCAGGTCAGAGCAAGGAGATGAGCACTAACATGGCTCTGAGCCCCCTGTGCCAGATACTGGTTGCATGACCCTGGACAAGTCACTTTGCCTCACCAGGCCTTGATTTTCCCTTGTGTAAGATGAGGCGGTTACACTGGATGGTCTCTAAACTCCTCTTCCAATTCCAAAGTTCTCCGAGTTTAGGTGCTGAGAAAATCCTCATGGTCACACTACTAGTGTGACAAACAGGATTGCACTGAAACTTTGCTTTAAAGAGGACTGACTCTTGGAGATGGGGAAGACAGAGGAAGGGGGGTGTTGATTCACTGTGGTCAGGAGGGGTACAGAAGAAAGAAGTGACTCACTAGTGAAGCAATCCAAGAGTACTGGGAGCCACCAAACTGTATGTGCTGATGAAATCAATTGTCAGAAGAAGGCACCACTGGGTAAGCATCTGCAACAGAATCCCCCTTTGTGAAGTAGAAGTAACCTCCTGCGTCTCTCTACACCTCACCATGATATTATAAGGGCTAAACCAAATCAACAGGAGACCTGTCTTAAGCTTTGCGGGAGAAAATAATAGCTATACACAAAGAACTGACATTTTCCCTTTATGTCAGCAGACCTGGCACTCTTCATATACTGTGGAGGCTGAGTCGAAGATGGTAACTCTTCACCTGGAACACACTGACTCAGCTTTTCATCTCAGATATATACTTACTCAACAATCTCTCCTGGCTCTGGATATAAAAACTACACTGCTAAAAAACACAGCTTGTCTAGTAGACACGTGGCCAAGAGTCCATCAAGAAATGGAATTAACTGGAACTAACCTCCAGTTCCCCCTCAATAAAGTTTATTCTAGGAAACAATACGCAGCAAGAGAAATATTTTAAAGTTCCTAAAAAGAGCCCACTCTTTTTCTTATACGCCAAGGCTTATCTTAGAAATGGTACATAATGAAAAGATGTCTTATGGGGGCAGAAAAAACAGATGTGTTTATCCAAAGACAGAAGGGTGCCAGGTAACAACCAATGACTAGAAAAAAGGTCCCAGAGTGACTGACTCTTGCCTTCCTTGTGTAGGTTTCTGTGGCTTTATGTGCTTTTTTGGCAAACAGACAGCATTTTGCAATCCTGACCCTGCATGCCCAACCTGTGTTCATTGTCGACTTTGACTCCACCAGAGTCATAATGTTTGGAAAGCTTTGAAAACACCTGGTCTGATCTCTCTGCCTCTTGCCAAAGAAGAAAATGATTTCTCTTTGTTCCTGAACTGCAGTCACCTTCCACTCCTTGCCAGGATTTGGAGCACTCAGTACCAGGATGTTCTTGCTGAAACCAACACATTAAAAATCCTGAAACTTTAGGGCACCTGGGTGGCTCAGTTGGTTAAGCATCTGACTCTTGGTTTCGGCTTGGGTCGTGATCCCAGGGTCCTGAGATCAAGCCCCGAGCCAGGCTCCGCGCCGAGTGTGGAGTCCGTTCGAGATTCTCTCCCTCTCCTGCTGCCCCTCCCCCGGCTTGCATGCATGTGCGTGCTCTCTCTCGCTCTCACTCAAATAAATAAAATCTTAAAAAAAAGATCCTGCAACATTATTTCTAAAAAGCCTTTCTCCTGTCATAATGCCTATCTTATGCTTACACCTCCCTAAAGTGTCTTGGGCACTTATTTTCAAAGAAAAATTCTGCTTTGTACGCTAACACCTCCTTGGCTGGCTGTAGCCCACTCTGCTTGAAATACTCACTTCCACAGAGCTACTAACCACCACAGAGAATTTCCAAATCAACCCCCACCACAGATGAACACCTTCATTAATAACTGGCCCCCAATCCTTCTGCTGACTTTCAGGTTTCAGCCACAGCTCCCAGACAGTTGCAGAGAGTCTGCTTCCAAGCAGTAGTCAAGTATTAAATGCCCACTCTAAGGGATTTCAACCTGTAGGTCACTAATGACAACAGATAAATAGAGGTAAGTTGGCTCCTGTAACAATGTGACAAGCACCCAAGGTAAGAGTACACAAGATTAATTCCCCTGGGCTGCCTCACTTTTCCTACTTAGCAAGCCAAATGACCACAGCAGGAAGACACTCTCAAGTGCTACAGCATTACTCTGTAACTCTGCTGGACCGGGACTGTGTCATTTAGCAAGGGGAATCTGGCATTCTGATTCATTCTGAGAGCAGCTGGGGAGAACTGCAGAAGGGCCATTCCTGTTATTGCCCTCATTTCTCTCATTCCTGAAGGTCAACTCAGATCCTGCTCCTCCTGGCCTCTCCTGGACCGTCCCTGTGTGCCAAACATGCTAGTATCCTGGGAAAATTCCGTATTCATAATTACAGGAACCTAGAGACCAGGAAACCTGGCCGGAAGGTGCCAGAAATCCTGGGGACTGAAAAGCCAAGGTGTGGAAGGAAGGGAAAAGGGAAGTGAGGAGCCCGAGGAGGGAAGAGGAAGAGGAGATGATGCCAGGTTTCCAGGGCACTGGTGCAATTTCTGCCAGTGGACAATATCCTGCATGTTTTGTCCCGTGGCAGCTGACTGCTGACTCAGAAGCCTTGCACATTCCTTGGCTGTGGAGGAAAATGCTGGAGAGGCAGCCTGTGAAGTACATGCAGGACAGAATTTATGTTTCTATTTACAAGAGTAAAAGGCTGTCACTGACTTATGGCTGGTTATGAGAACACTCAATCTCTACCTCTTAGAATAGGTGGATGATTATTTGTAGGAGGTGAGAACTATCTTTAAAAATAGAAAAGGGAGGGGCACCCTGGGTAGCTCAGTCGGTTAAGCATCTGCCTTTGGCTCAGGTCATGATCCCAGGCTCCTGGGATCGGGTCCTGCTTCAGACTCCCTGCTTCTCCCTCTCCTTCTGCCCGTCCGCCCCCCCTCATTCTCTCTCTCTCTCAAATAAATAAATAAAATCTTTAAAAAAATGAAAAGGGAAAGAGAAATAAAGCAAGAAACTAGGAATTATACTTCAAGAGTATGAAACCAGGGGCACCTAGGTGGCTCAGGTGGTTAAGTGTCCGATTCTTGGTTTTGGCTCAGGTCATGATCTCAAGGTCGTGGGACTGAACCCTGTGTCAGGCTCCATGCCCAGTGTGGAGACTGTTTAAGATTCTCCCTCTCCTTCTCTAAAAAAAATAAGAGTATGAAACCAGAGTCAAGTTTAGTTAATTTTCTCCTAGCCACTGCAGATGTGTAAATCTCTGAATCTTATTAAGGAATCTATGAAATGCTTCTTTCCCTAGCCCATTCAGTCAGAGGTGTGACTTGTCTAAATAGATGCTAGGAGTAAGTAGATCTATAGGAAGGCAGATTTTGGAATGTGATTAGGAGGAAACTTAGATGAAAACTGCACTTGAGATTACAGAGATTCCTTTGTGTTTTGTCTCAGAAACAAAGACCAAAGTTGACAAATGCCTTGAGTTCTTCATCAGTCTTTCTGCAACAAAGGCCTCTCAGGCTACTATCATCTGTGGATGGGAACACTGAGGCCCTCACCTCAGGAGGCAATGAGCTGACTGAACCAGACAGTCTGGGAAGGAGACTCCTTGTCGCCTCCTACTGCTTCCCATCTCTGGCACCAACGGCTTATCTCTCACAACCTTATCTAAGGTTCTCTGGGTACCTAGGAAGCAAACCCAACATAATAAGGAAAGCAGTCTTTCTCCTGTATTCTTGTTTCTGCACTATTCCATCCTCAGCTCACTTCTGACTTCCCATCCTATTTAGCATTAAACTGACACTCCGCAAGATGCTGAGGACACAGGAAACCAGCCCCCACCCTACCTCCGTGCCCCTCCTCAAACCCTAGATCTGCTCTTTAGTCATATTGTATTACTCATCTGCAACTGTCAGTTCGCAAAGCCATTATTTAAATGGCTCTCTCTTCCACTAAGAGCTTCCCTAGGGCAGGGACCAGGTCTTTGTAGCTATAGCCTGACCTGTAGTGGAAATACTATGTTTCTTTGGAGCTGATAAGGGGAACAGAATCTCCTCAAGGGATTCTGTATGGGAGCCCAGAAGCTCCACACTGGAAGGACCAGTCCTGGGGAAAAGCACTGACTTTGGCCTGCGTGGCTAGAGAAGGTAGAGGAGAATTGGATACATGTTACAGAGATTTCTACTGTGCTACCAAAAAGTTGTATCTAGGGGCAGGCAGAGAGAGAAGCAGACTCCCCGCTGAGCAAGGAGCCTGGTGCGGGACTTGATCCCAGGACCCCGGGATCATGACCTGAGCCGAAGGCAGATGCTTAACCAACTGAGCCACCCAGGCATCCCTGGATTGTTATTTTTATTTATTTATTTTTTTAAAGATTTTATTTATTTATTTATTTGAGAGAGAGAGACACAGCGAGAGAGGGAACACAAGCAGGGGGAGTGGGAGAGGGAGAAGCAGGCTTCCCGCCGAGCAGAGCCCGATGTGGGGCTCGATCCCAGGACCCTGGGACCATGACCTAAGCCGAAGGCAGATGCTTAATGACTAAGCCACCCAGGTGCCCCAAGAGTACACTTATCTTGATGAGCACTGAGAAATATATAGAATTGCTGAATCATATTGTATACCTGAAACTAATGTAACATTGTATGTTAATTACACTTGAATAAAAAAAAATGTTTCCCCTTGTTCAATATACTGCATTCTAGATAATCCCTTAATGTTTAGATTTATTCATTTTCTCTAATCAGCTGTTCAGTTTTTAACTTCAACATTTTTAGATCTCATTCCCAAAAGTTCTTTCTCATATTTTCCTGCCCATTTTTTATAGTCTCTTGCTCTAAAAACCAGTATTTATTCAGTTTTTTGCTTATAAAGTATGTTATTCTAAGTTATATTATACTCTATTATAATTCCTGGGTTTGTACATGTGCAATTTTTTTTCGACTATCACTCATGTTTTTATTATATTTAGCAATTTTCTTTTTTCCAAAGGGGAGGTGGAGAGATGGTGAAGTAGGAGATGGGGACTAAAGAGCACATTTATCATGATGTAAAAATAAAATAAATAGGAGGGGCGCCTGGGTGGTTCAATCAGTTAAGCATCTGCCTTTGGCTCAGGTCATGATCCCAGGGTCCTGGGATGGAGCCCTATGTCAGGGCTCCCTGCTCAGTGGGGAGCCTGCTTCTCCCTCTTCCTTTGACCCTCCCCCTGCTCATGCTCATGCACTCTCTCTCTCAAATGAATAAAAAATCTCTTAAAAAATAAAATAAATAGGAAAAAATGAATTTAAAAAAATTTTTAATTAAAAAAAAATGTAGCACTTCTGTTATGAATTCTCATACCACCTTATCCTTGGCTATGACCCTCTAGAGGGATCTGAGAAAAAGCCTGGAAAACATGATCTCTGTGCTCTCTTCTAAGTCTCCAATTCTGAAGACATGGTTAAAGCCCTAGCCCCTATATTATATCTTCTCTAACTTTTTATTTTACACCAGAAAAACAAGGAGTCAAAAAGAACGATGTCCCCCTCCAACCAAAAAAGAACAATCCCAGAGGCCGGTCTCTTATAAATAGTTTCCTCATCTACAAAATGAAGTAATACCCACGGGATAACAGAGTTTTGCAGGAACTGAAGTAATGGGCGTGAAATGTTTAGCAGTGCTAGGTACACAGAAGGACCCTGTAAGTGACGGTAGTTATTACTAACCAGTCATTTATAATCCCAGCAACAAAAGGTTATACTCTGGCTAAATAAATGGCTCACACACCAGAACTCGAGTGCTCAGATAGCTTTGGTTTCTCTGGGGGAAAAAAAAAAAACAGTTTCAAAACTTTCTTTGTTCCATCATTGCTCTGTACCCTCTCCATTCCCTTTGTCCTAGAAGGTCCGATAACGGCATTGGTGGAGGCCTAAAGGAATAAGATTTGTGTTAAGTTCCTGCTAAACTTAGGTATTTTTTTTTTTTTTTTAAAGATTTTATTTATTTATTTGACAGAGAGAGACACAGCGAGAGAGGGAACACAAGCAGGGGGAGTGGGAGAAGGAGAAGCAGGCTTCCCGCGGAGCAGAGAGCCCGATGTGGGGCTCGATCCCAGGACGCTGGGATCATGACCTGAGCCGAAGGCAGACGCTTAACGACTGAGCCACCCAGGCGCCCCCTTGCCAAACTTAGGTATTAAAACTTCCATCACTAACGGTAAAAATAGCTAACGTACTGAATGAATAGTTACTAGCTGTTAGATCATTTCATCTTCACCTCACTCCTCTGAGGTAGAATCTATTCCCTCCATTTGCAGATGGGGAAACTTCAGGTTGAAGAACTTTAAAGTTCATACAGCACGAAAGCAGCGCAGCCATGTTTTGCATCCAGAGCTGTCTACTTCAGAGCCCAAAGCCTCACCATTACGGGAAAAACCACCTGAGAATATAGCTGGAGAAATAAAGGCGCATCAGAAAGCATGCTCCCAGCCCCTTGCTGCCTGAGAACCAGAACCTGCCAGTGTACACACAGACCACAGACAGACCCTGCCTGCTACGAAGGTCGCTGCCCAGCTACCGAGAGACAGGCAGTTTCAAGTAAATGTAGTAAGGACACACAATGCAGGATTCTTTTTCTTCTCACAAGTTATCGCTGCATCTGCTCCTTTGAAATGGAGCCCTTTCATAAATGGAAGTAAGAGCGGTCTGGTTTCACAGTAATTCTTCCCGTTGGCTGCTGAAAGGCTAGGCAACTAAAATAGTACTAGCAGAGTTCTTATCAGTCTGCATTCTTCAGGAGGCTCTAGCACCCCAGCCACCAGCAACACCTTGGAGGAGTCCATTACAAAGAATTTTTGAATCATCTAATGCCATTCCATGCATTGTAAGAACTCAGGGCAGAACAGGAGGTGAATTTCAACCTACCCACTACCAAGAGGACAGTGCTGAGTTACAAAGAGACCAAAAAATCAACACCTTCTTGCCCCATAATCTGACTGAGGCTCTCAGGGTGATGAAGGGCCCCTAACCGGAAGAAAGGCTCACTGAGGTTGTGAGAAAGCACAACCAAAAAGCTATTCTTCTACACAAGGGTGGGCTCCCATCTACTTTGCTCAGTACTATCTACCAGTTCTAGGCACACAATAGACGTTCAATGGGGTTTTGTTGACTGAAGGGACACCAAGCCACCTACACCTGTGCAGACTCAGGAAGCAGTCTGGCTGACAGCTGTGCAGGGTGCTAGGTAGGGTCAGCTACAGCACCAGGGCTCAGAGAACACCAACGCTGTGGCAGTCCAAAGGGACATAAATACCCCCATAAAGATGACTGTAGAGCTGCTGGGAAAAATTCGAGGTCCTGTAAAGAAAGGCACTCACTCTGTCATATCTTAATGATCTGTCTCTCCCAGGGGCAGACCTGCAGCCAAAGCATTCCCAGAACATACAAACAACTGGCAAGAGATTAACCTGGAACAGAATTTGGGGTTTCTCAGTTGTCCAGTCTGCCTACTACCAGTTGCCATGAATCACAAAATACACAATGGTCAAGGCTGGGTAGGATCTAAAAGATCATCTAGCCTGGCCAGCCATCCCACACTTGCATTTTCTATGTACCATCCACAACACAGGAACACCTCCAATGAGAGGCAACTTTCTTTTTTTTTTTTTTTTTTTAAAGATTTTATTTATTTATTTGACAGAGAGATAGAGAGAAAGAGCACAAGTAGGCAGAGAGGCAGGCAGAGGGAGAGGGAGAAGCAAACCCTCCACTGAGCAGGGGGCACAACGTGGGGCTCGATCCCAGGACCCTGGGATCAGGACCTGAGCCGAAAGCAGCCGCTTAACCGACTGAGCCACCCAGGCGCCCCAGGCAACTTTCTATCTTAGGAAGTAGTCTTCACAATCTTTGATCAGCTTGAAATGCTAATTTCCCAAGGACTCAATTTCTATGTAGTAGACCAAAATCATTCTGCCCATAGTTTTTTACCCAGTGGTCCAAAATTTACCTCTTAGAGGTATCCAGAACAAAACTAGTTCCTCCCTTTTACACAACAACCTTCCAAATATTTGCTATCTACACATTGTCCTTCAACCATTTTTATTTTGACATGGTTTTCAGTTTACCTTCTTTAGCGTTCTTCCACAAGCTCCTATCATTAATGTCTATACCATCTCATCTGCCTTTCCTCCTGTAACAGTGAGCAGACAACTATCCACATGCTTACCTGAAGCAACCTTCCACCTGTGCACCCAATCCCATCCCCTCCTACTCAACTGCCCTGCCTCCTGCACTGGTCCCTCTTTCCTGCATCAACCCCCTCCCCCAAACTGAACTATTTCCATCATCGTAACACCTCTCATCTTTAAAAACCATGCCCTGTCCCCATCTCCTCTGACTAGCTTACTCCACTCCCAGAAAGGACTGCCTGTGGTCACAATTTTCTCTTCTCCCACTCTCTTTTGAACCTACAGCAATTAGCTTCATCCCAACCACTCCACAGAGACATCTCATCAAGGACATGCATCACTTCCCCATTGTCAAATCTAACAGTCAATTCTCAATCCTAGTTTCCTCAACCTATCTGCAGCATGAGTCACAGCTGATCATCCCTTCTTCTTTGCCTCTAGGACACCACTCTCTTGGTTCTCCTCTTACCTCACTAGCTACTTCCCCATGTCCTCTGCTTGTCCCTCACACTGCATGTTGAAATGGCCACAGGATCACTTCGTCTTTGGGCACTCTTCTCAATCTACATCTACTCCCTAAACATCATCAGTGGCTTAAAAAATTTTTAAATTGTACACACAGTTCTCTCTCTATAAATATAACTTTTTAAAACCTTCACAAAATTTATCCTTACTACTGAGATATTCTGATGTTTTGTATTCTATTTCATCAAAAAAAATCACTGATCCCCACTGTATTGATTTCATGACCCATTAATGAGACACAATCCACTTTGAAAATCCTCCAGTCCCATTGCTTTAAGCACCATTTCATAGTAGAGATAGTTGATGGTGCTCCAATATTTATTTTCTCTCTTCTGAAGTAATAACCAATTGCTTATTTGACATTTCTACTTGGATATTTGACAGGCATCTCAAACTTAACATACACAAAACCAAGCTCTTGGTTCCCATTCCTACCCTCAGCCTACTTCTTCCTTAGTATTCTGCATCTCAGCAAATGACAACACCATCCACCTACCTAGTCACTCAATCCAAAAACCTTAGAATTATCCCAATTTCTGTCACATCTCATGGTCAATTCCTCAGTAACTTCAGTCTATCTTCAAAATACAGCCCAAATCCAACCACTTTTCACCGTCTCTCCTTCTACCATCTTCGCCAAAGTCACTATCATCTCTTACTTGGATTACTGCCTCTCTCCACTTCCACTGTCCAAATCCCAGTCCCCCAACCCTGAATATTTTCTATATAGCAGCCCTAGCATTCACTTCAATGTGAGTCAAATAAGGTGATATACCTCTGCTCAAAGGCTTCAATGGCTTCCCACCCCATAGCTAAATCCAAAGTCCTTACAATGGCTATAAGGCCTTGAGTGACCTGCCCCCACTTCCATATCTCCTTGTTTATGGCCTACCACTCTCCCCTACGCTCCTTAGGCTCTAGCTAGACTGGCCTCTTCCTGTTCATCAAGCACCCTCAGCAAGCTGCGCATCCAGGGTCTCTGGCCTTCCTTGTCTCTCTGCATAATGATCTCCACCCAGACAGCTACATGGTTTCTTCCTCACTTTCTTCAGATCTTTGCTCCAATACCACCTTATTAGTCAAACTTTTCCCGACCACCTACATGAAAGAACACTAGTCTCCTATCACCCTTGCTTTATTTTGCCTCTGGCATTTGTTATCACTTGACATAGTATGTGGTTTATTTGCTTATTGTCTATCTCCTCCAGCAGAATGTAGGCCCAACTAAAAAAGTAAAGAGCTTGACTGAAATGTACCCTAAACTGTTGACACATACTGTATAGTACAACTCCAAATTCTTATTATTGATGTGTTGTTTCTAAAATACGTCTCCCTCGCCCTATATTTATGTGCTTTGTTTTCAAGACCCATCAGGACCTTTTAACCACTTTCACTAAATTTCATTTTGTTTGACTCAGCCAGAGCCATGGCTATAGCTCCCATTTTAGGGAAAAAGCAAACATTTTTACAATGGCCTACAAGGCTTTGTAGCAGTATTTCACAAAATTTTGGTCTCAGAGTTCCTTTATACTCTTAAAAATATTGAGGGCCCAAAGACCTATCCATATTTAATGTATCTGAGGTTAAAAGAGAAAAAAATTTCAATAGTTATTAGTTCATTTAAAATTAACAATCCAGGGGGGCACCTGGGTGGCTCAGTCGTTAAGCGTCTGCCTTCGGCTCAGGTCATGATCCCAGGGTCCTGGGATCGAGCCCCGCATCAGGCTCCCTGCTCAGCGGGAAGCCTGCTTCTCCCTCTCCCACTCCCCCTGCTTGTGTTCCCTCTCTCGCTGTGTCTCTCTCTCTCAAATAAATAAATAAAATCTTTAAAAAAAATAAATAAATAAAAATAACAATCCAGGGATGCCTCGGTGGCTCAGTTGGTTAAGCATCTGCCTTCGGCTCAGGTCATGATCCCGGGGTCCTGGGATCAAGTCCCGCACCAGGCTCCTTGCTCAGCGGGGAGTCTGCTTCTCCCTCTGCATCCCCCTCCCCCTGCTTGTGCTCACGCACGCTCTCTCTCTGACAAATAAATAAAATCTTCAAAAAAAATAAAAATAAAAATAACAATCCAGGGGCGCCTGGGTAGCTCAGTCAGTTAAGTGTCTGTTCGGCTCAGGTCAGATCCCAGGGTCCTGGGTTCGAGCCCCACGTCAGGCTCCCTGCTAGGCAGGGAGCCTGCTTCTCCCTCTCCCTCTGCCTGCTGCTCTGCCTACTTGTGCGCTCTCTGTCAAATAAATAAATAAAATCTTTTTAAAAAAATAAAAATAACAATCCATTACACAGCCACATAATTAACATATTTTATAAAAAACAAAAATATTTTCCAAAACAAAATTCAGTGAGAAGAGTGATGTTTTTACATTTTTGCAAATCTCCTTAATGTCCGTCTTATGAAGACAGCTGGATTCCCATATCTGCTTTCGGCATTCCATCTGTTGCAACACACACATATCATGTAGCCTCCAGAAAACTCCATTGTATACTCATGAGTATAAAAGAGTAGAAAAGGCAAATAATATCATCTTAGTATTATTGTGAAAGTAGTTTTGACCTAATGGACCCCCTGAAAAGGTCTCAAGGAGTCCTGAAAGATCTACACCCCATACACACCTTACCCCTCTCCTATCCTCTTCCTGCTATCCATCGTGCACATCCCCTCAGCCAGACTAGCCCCTTTGCTGTTCCTCATACACACCACACACACACCTCAGCCTTTGCACTAGCTGCTTCCTTTGTCTGAAATACTCTTCCCTGAGATCACTCATGCATTCAAAAAATACTGAGCATCCATTATGTGCTGAGCATTTTTCTAGGTTCTTGAAACAATACAGTGAGCAGAGGGGAAAAAAACTCTCACCTCCAAGGGCAGAAGTCTTCTAATGGAGCTGACGGGAGCACAATTTACTCCCTCACTACCCTTGGGTATTTATTCAAATGTCACCTTTTTAGTGTAGCCTTCCTTGACCACATTACTTAAAACTGACTCCCCACTCTGCATATCCTCTTTCCTGGTTTTCCCTGAAGCACTTACCACAACTTGACATACTATAAATTGTTATTTATTTACTGTCTGTCTTCCTGTCTAGAATGTAAGCCCCATGAGGGTAAGGATTTTTGCCAATTTGTTCACTGCTGTATTATTATGCCTGGGACAGTTCTTAGTTCATAGCAGGTGTACAATAATTACCTCTTGAATGAATAAGTGGACAGGAAAATAAACTTCTCCAGCCTGCCCAGACATCTGGGGATTCAGGCAGAATTCTGCTAGGATGTGAGACATAAGTCATATCAAATGAAAATGGATTGAGTATCTTTAGGCAAGTGCCATCAGGTTGGGAGAAGGAATACACATATAGAGATCAGGGAATCCCACAAGGAGAATCCAGATGGTTTCTACCCTCTGGTCTGCTGGAATATTTGGTCCTTCTCCATGACCACTACCAGCTCTAGACCTGCTTTATACATGCCCTGCCCAGCAGGTCACTGCACCCAGCTCAGGACCTGCCAGCAGTAGAGGAGAGCAGGACAGGAGCCAAGACCTGAAGGTAGCTTTGTTTTCAACAGCCAAATAGGTTCAAAGTTACTGTCCCCTATAAAAAGAAACTGGGTTCTAGAAAAGAAGAGTGGTATCAGTGTCATGAAATGCTACACAACAGCCCCCAGCCCACTTCCCTAGAGAGGTAAGTGAAGCACCATAGTATTTCTAAATCCAAGTTGTGTGTGTATTTTTAAAATCTGCATCAGAAAACCACAAACCTGTCTTAAGCCCAGGGTGTCTGAAAAGGCAGCACTTTTTCATTCAAGGCAGGATAACAAAGGGGAGCCAAAGGGTGTGTTTCACTATTCACCAGCTTCCGATAAGGTTGCCCAGAGATTAGGTGGAGAGGTAGAGAGGCAAACACAGACAGATAGCGTGACACTTGAAATACCAGCTGCAGAAGTGGAATGGGAATGGGACAAAAACAACTTTTCTAAACTGCTGGAAAGAAAGAAAAAAAAAAGTCAGTAGTGCAGACTGACGTGGCTATACCGCACCATCACCTCCAACCACAGGTGGGGCCTCAATCCTACCCAGCAATTCTTTCACAGAACCCACTCTGGTTCTTGTACCCCTGGCTCTGTGTTAGGTCCCCTACTCCATCCCCTCTTCCACTCTCAATGCCCTTGCCTCTCACATGGTCAAGAAGAGAGTAAAGGATGCCCTCACCATCCTGCTCTCCCGTCTCAGAGAAAGGTCCCACCAGCCAGAGGCTCTCCAGCCCATCCACGTGGTTCTCCTCTGAATCTGGCTCCATCTACTAGCATACATCCCCCCTGCCCCATTTTAACCATTTGAAAGTGTACAGCTTGGTGGCATTAAGCACATCCATGTGTTGTAGAATCATTACCACCATCTGTCCATCATACATTTATATACTGGAGTCTCTCCCATCTTACACACACACACACCCCACTAAACCTGTATGCCCTCCAACCGACCAACCTCTCCCTCTTGCTTTCATAACTGAGCTTCCTGAAAGAGCAGCCTACTCTTCTGTCACCACTTCATGACCTCTTAATGCTTCCTCTGTCCACCTTTTCATTCCCTCTCCAATCTGGCTTCTGTCTCCATCACTCCACTGAGGTCAACAATGGCTTCCTAATTGTAAAAGGCTCAAACACTTCAATCCTTATCTTACTTGTTCCCTCTTAGTAGCTCTTCCTAGAAACTGCACCTCCCTTGGTTCCATCTCCTGCTTTTCCTACTACTATTCTCATTGCTGCTCAGCTCTCTCAAATGGCTCCAGTGATTTCATCTGTCCCTGTCTTTCATAAAATTGGATGACCCCTAAACTTTTATCTTTTGTGGCCTTGCTCCCAAGGTCCAAATGCTACTAAGCATCTTCACCTAGACATTCCATATTACCTCAGACTGAGTTATCCAAAATTTCTGCTCTCTTCCCCCAATTTACACCATCTTATATAGTCTAATGCCACAACCATCCACCAACCAAAGAGAAATTTGGGGTCATCTCAGACCCTTCTCTGTCTTCACCTCTCAATCCAATCAACCAAACGCAAAGTCCCGTTGATTCTAACTCTCTAGGACTTCTATTTATAGAGTTCATTTTCACTACCATTATCTTGGTGAAAGCATCCACAATTTCTAGCTTAGACTATATTATATAGCCTTTTAATATTTTTTAAAATGTTTTATTTATTTATTTGAGAGACAGAGAGAGAGAGAGATCGTGTGAGCACAAGCGGGGGGGGGGGGGGGGGGGGGGGGGGGGGGGGCAGAGGGACAGAGGGAGAAGCAGACTCCCCACTGAGCAGGGCTCGATCCCAGGAACCTGGGATCATGACCTGAGCTGAAGGCAGACATTTAACTGACTGACCCACCCAGGTGCCTCTAGCCTTTTAATCTTAATTCCCCTCTGATCCATCCTCCACGAGTGCCAGTGTTCTTATTTAACAGCAAGTGTGATTCTTTGCCTCTAATGTGATCATGTTACAGCCCTCCACTATCTTTAGAAAATAATCCAAACCATCAGCAAGGTTCAGAAGGTCCACCAAGATCTAGCACCAGCTTTATTTCCCACACTTCACACACAAACCATTTTCTTCAGTCACACTTGCAGTTACTGGAATGTACCCCACTCTTACAAACCTCTTCAACTTTGTTCATGTCATTCCCCTTTGCCTAGTATGTTCTTTCTCCCTGTCCACTTGAAATGACCCACCTACCCAACCCCCTGCCAAAGTTCATCACTTCCCCCTCTGTGTCTCTTCTCACCTTGATACATATCTCTCTTTCAACACTTACCAATGGCTCTGGAATTATGTCCATTTCTGTCTACCCATTACTCATGTGATGCTAGTTAGGAGGAAGAATAATTCATTTTTATTGCACTTAGTACACATGTTAGTGGAAAAGCAGGTGCCAGGAAAGAAGGAAAAAGATAAATGAAAGACTTACTTGGGCCACAATGTTTACTGTCACAGAAGTATAGAAAAGGGGAAAAGGTAAGGCGCCTGGGTGGCTCAGTTGGTTAAGCAACTGCCTCTGGCTCAGGTCATGATCCTGGAGTCCTGGGATGGAGCCCTGCATCAGGCTCCCTGCTCAGCGGAGAGTCTGCTTCTCCCTCTGACCCTCCCTCTTCTTGTGTTCTCTCTCATTCTCTCTCAAATAAATAAAAACCTTTAAAAAAAAAGGGGGGGGGGAGGTATTTGTGTGATGATTAGTTTACTAACTTGTTATTGATTTAGGGTGTGAGAGAAAGACAAGGAAGTGGCCAAAGCTGAGGTCCCTAAGGCATCTCTGGACAGTTCCTGATTATAAAAAGGATTACTACTTTCAATTCACATTCCAGAATGATATTTACCTTTTTCAGATACCAAATGATCCCTAAGTCACTGGAAGTGTGATTCTGAAGCTCCCAAAGTTAGAGAGTCTAAAGAAAAAACATTCACCAGATGCCACCTGGGGTTCTTGGAGACAGGAAAGGGGAAAGAAGGGAGACACAAAGCAAGTAAAGTATGCACTCTTCTGGGAAGAGTGGCTGTAACACAGGAGTGGTAAGAGAGGCTGTTTCAGGTGGCTGACAGCTAACAAAGAGATCTTAATTCTCTAGCAAGGTAGATGTGCACCCTCCACCTCAACTCCATGCACCAAGCGAACCAACTAGGTCTGCCTTGGCTCCAGGCCACAAGGAGTGGAGCTACCTGGTTCCAAGGCCATGTTTTTTTTCAACCACTTTCATAAAAAAAAAAACCACTTCAGTTGTTCTCTCCAAAGCAGAAATAAACCAAGAAGGCTGATTTTAAATCAGCTCTATAGAATATATTTTCCCTTCTGAATTAGCTTAAAAGGGTATGGGACTAAGGCATAATTTCCCCAGTGAGAAACAGAAGTCTTCTCTGTATCAAATGCTCAAGGCCAACCCCTCACTCAACTCTGATTCTTGTTGAGCTCTGACATCAGACGATCACTCCCACAGCCATATCTCTAAC
Source organism: Phoca vitulina (assembly GCF_004348235.1). Classification (NCBI taxonomy): domain Eukaryota; kingdom Metazoa; phylum Chordata; class Mammalia; order Carnivora; family Phocidae; genus Phoca; species Phoca vitulina. The sequence goes on along the minus strand of NW_022589762.1, from coordinate 297,639 downwards.
TCCTTCACATGGGAAAGAGTCCATTTGGTTAGAAATGAAACATCCAAAGAAAGAGAATAACAACTACCCAACCCCCTGCCAAAGTTCATCACTTCCCCCTCTGTGTCTTTTCTCACCTTGATACATATCTCTCTTTCAACACTTACCAATGGCTCTGGAATTATGTCCATTTCTGTCTACCCATTACTCATGTGATGCTTCTTTTTTATGTTTAATATTAAAAATTCCCCAAGCTACACTCTGGCAGGGTGTTTTAAAGTGTACAGCCCACAACTACTCCCTACCTGCACCATCCCCAGCCCCTGGGGATGACCCCACCCTGTCCAGGGGGTTGCTGAAGGACTGCCAAAACATTAGTTTCTATTGTCCCAAGACCATTCATCAAAGACCAACTGCCATGAGACCTTTGGGCTCCAAAATTCCACTACTCAGGGCTCAAAGCTAGCAACCTACCGAAGTTACAGAAGATTAATTAATCTTTACTTATTTCAGTGCCAATGAGTTAGGTGATATAGCCCCGAAAGAGCCTAAAAACTATATTCCCTGTCCACCCCTGTCCTAAAATGCCAACATCGGATGGCCAAGAGGCCCAGGGCCGCCATCAGGCAGCCTTCTCTTGTTTGGCATCAGCACAGTGTCAGGTTACAAGCTGTTCCTTGCCCACCACCTTGCCTAATTTATTTATTTTTTATTTTTTAAAGATTTTATTTATTTATTTATTTGACAGAGAGAGACACAGCGAGAGAGGGAACATAAGCAGGGGGAGTGGGAGAGGGAGAAGCAGGCTTCCTGCTGAGCAGGGAGCCCGATGCGGGGCCCGATCCCAGAACTCCGGGATCGTGACCTGAGCCGAAGGCAGACACTTAACAACTGAGCCACCCAGGCGCCCCAAACCCTTGCCTAATTTATTACAAACATAGGAAAACTGCTAATTGACCTGCTGGCTCTGGCATACAGAATGTAAACACTTTGGCTTGCTCCATGGACTGAAATTTAAAATCCAAGAGAACCCAAATGCTCCCTAGGGGATATTATAAAGTGTTACTTACTGCTTGACCCTCTCACCATTGTGGCTTAGGCAGGTCCAACTCCAGGGAAGCCATCCTTGGGAGGAAGGCACAAAAGATGCCACCTGTCCTTTCACGAACTGGAAGACTTCTATGCCTATAGCCATGAGTCAAGACTACTCAATACCAAGCATTACAAGGTGAGGTGGGCACATCTCACCCTCTAAGGTTCCCCTTTTGAGTATTAAGTATACCACCTTTAGAAATATCACTCACTTTGGGACAGAAAAAAGTGAATGCATTCTAACTTAAATATTTTGATCCAAATACTGGGCACGACAAACAAAGACTTTGTGTTAAAAGACCCTTAACTAAGCAACCTTGTGTTTCAGAAGGCATCTGACCAGAAGCACCAGAGTACCTCCAAGTACAGTGTGAGGGGAGCAGGAACTCAATAATTTTCACACTAGGATGACATCAAACCGGGCAGCCCCTCTTTGTGCTCTGGCCGCCCACCTTCTGTGGGGCAATTTAACCCACTTGTTCATATTAAAGCCTCGGTTCCTGCTAGTAACAGTGAAGGCAGGCAAGATCATTGCCATCATGAAGCTTATGGCTCCCAAAGAGAAAGTCAGTAATAATCAAATAGTGAACCAAACTTTACTGCAATCCAACTGGGCAGAGTGGCATTTGGGGTGAAGGCAGGAAAACATTTTTACCTCTTTTTTTTTTTTTTTAAAGATTTTATTTATTTATTTGACAGAGAGAGACATAGCGAGAGAGGGAACACAAGCAGGGGAGTGGGAGAGGGATAAGCAGGCTTCCCACAGAGCAGGGAGACCAATGCGGGGCTCGATCCCAGGACCCTGGGATCATTACCTGAGCCAAAGGCAGACACTTAACGACTGAGCCACTCAGGCGCCCGGTTTTTACCTCATTTTCAATCATCTAGACAATTTGGGGAAGAAAGCAGAAGAGGATAAAGAGGTTAGAAAATATACAGACAACTGGAATCATTATTTAACCTTTTCTCCCACTGAACCTTCAAATGGAACTGTTGAGAAATGGCCATACTGCAAGATTTTAGTTTAACTGAAATATCCTGCTTACACTGTAACCTGGGTGTTAACAGAGCAATAAAATGGCCAAACAGCAAAGGAAAATAAGACGCATCAGATCAGAATAAACCACAAACTGAGTAACTGGCCTCTGGGCCCGAGAGAGCCTGAACTTCTCACCTTTTAGCCTCACAAAAGAAATGGAACTGGTTGGTAGTCCAACCAGGTTAGGTGCTGGATGCACTGGGCAGAGCAAGTGGAGAGGAGCCAGGCGAGAGCCACAGCTGTGCCAAGTTCCTGATAGAACCCTGCAGGACTTGGCCAAGAGCCATGAGGACTTTGAGTAGGGCTCTGGTTGCCCAAAAAGAGTAGCACTTAGGCAGGAGAAATGGTTGCAGTGCTCAGGATTGGAGGGGATGTTTTTCTAAACAACTTTGGTGAGGTGTAACTTACATACACTAAGAATCACCTGTTTTAAGTGTACAATTCAATGATTTTTAGTAAATTTACCAAGCTATGCAACAACCATCACCACTAAACCGAGTTTCAGAACATTGCCATCACTTCAGGGAGGCTTTTTAGTAACTCCCAAACCTGAAGATGTTTATGGTTTAGTCAGTCATGATTATGGTTGAAGAGGCTGAAGGATATGAAGAGGGAGGTCAGTATCCATTTGCTGTTGCTGCCAATTCAGCACCACGAAAGGAACTCAGAGCAAGCCACAGAAGGGAAGCCACAGCTGTCCTGCCTGAAAAGCACTTGGCTGGACTTGGCTTGGAGGGGACCTGGAAACTTACACAATTTTTTTAAAGAAGTAACTAATGCTGAGAATAGTGCTTCCCAAACTAAAAGGAAGAATCCCTTAATCTGTTTACATTTTCTGGCATCCTCCCCCAGTGACATCTCAGTAGTACTACTGCACAAATCTCTTTTCAGCAGTACAGATTTTAAGTACTAGGGCAAAAGAATCAAACAGATTTCAAATAAATCTTGAAGCAGACACTGTCACTCCCTCCTGACAGCGGTGTGCTTTCAAAAGCACAGTGTAAAGCAACAGGTCGTGAACCCTAAACCCAATAATTTTCCAAATCACCAATCAAACAAAAGAAATGAAATTTATGAAAAAAAAATGGCATTAACGTTTTTTAAAAACATAAACATATAGGCATCTTTAATTTTACCCATGGGATTGTAGGGTTTTACAGATGTCTTTTATCCTGAGATTGATGATGCTCAAAAGCTGTCAATTTTTCTTCATATGCAGAATAAAAAACAAAAGAAGCAATGAAGGGACGATGGAATCAGAAAATTAGGAAAGGTTAGAAGACGAAAGGTCTACAACTTCCCAATACACAACTGAATTGCTTAGACATGAATACGCTTCCCTGAGTGCATTTTACTATACTCACCTTCCGCACTCCAGATGTGTGGGCCCTCCTAAGGACAACCTGGCTTGGTGAGGGAATACCCCAAGAGAAAATTTTGACTCCATTAAGAGCAATCAGAAAGTCAATCCAGCAAAAGACAGAGGATTACACAACTGAACTCTCCTCCCCTGGTTTCTCTTGGGTTGCTCCTCCAACTTCTGCCACATTGATAAATAATGAGAGCTCCCAGGATTCCGCCCTTGGCCTTTTTTTCCTTTTATTTCATTCTGCACCATTTTTGTAACTCCCTCCTGGACATCTCCATCAGAATATGTCAGGGCGCCTCCAACTCAGGTACTCAAAACAGAACTCTTCATCTTCTCTTCCAAACTTTTCCCCCCACCCTGAATATTAACCTTCATATAAAACCGCCACCCACCACAGCCAGAATTCCAGGTGTCAGCCTCCACATCTGCCTTACTTCCCAAGTCCTTCTCACTGGCGGAAAAAAAGGGAGATGGGGATTATACTATGCTAAGTACTGGAGGAACACAGGATAGTAGTACAAGATACATTCCCATTTGGTCCTCCTAAATTTCTCTCATATATCCCTTCCTTTTCAAATTCATTGCCTTGAAGTTCATTATCTCTACCTTGATTCCTATAACAATCAAGATGCACCTTTAGATCTCCTAGATGTGGCTCCTGCCTCAAGGTGGGTTTTTAATTTTTATTTTTTGTGGTAAGATATATATAACATAGAATTTACCATTTTAGCCATTTTTTTAGGTATACAATTCAGTGGCATTAAGTAAATTCACAATGTTGTATAACAATTACTATTTTCAGAACGTTTTCATCACCCCCAATAGAAACTCTGTAAGCCATTAAACAGTAACTTCCCATGTCCCCTCCCCTCTATTCCCTGGTAATCTCTGTTCAACTTTCTCCGTCTATGAATCTGCCTATTCTAAGGTACCTTATATAAGTAGAACATATAGTATTTTTTTTCACTTGGCATAATGTTTTCAAATGTTTATTGACATCATAGCATGTACCAGAACTTCATTCCTTTTTATGGCTGAATAATATTCCACTATCTGTATATATTCATCCATCAGTAGACACTTGGGTTGTTTCTATCTTTTGGTTATTGTCAATAATGCTGCTATGAACATGGGTGTACAAGTTTATAGACCCTGTCTCAAGTTTGAAATTCCAATTCATATATCACATTTCTTTCAAAGTAATCTTTCTAAACAAATCTAATCATGCCATCTCCTGTTTTCACACTCTGAAAGACACCATTTTCCTGAAAGACTAAACTCCTTGGTTGCCAGCCCATGCTGGCACCTGCTTCACCCCCAGCCTCATCACTTGCTACATCTCCCATCGTGCACCCCATGCTTCAGCCATTCACATCTGCTGGCTGCTCCAGGAACATGCTATGCTCTTTCCTGTACATCCTGTTTTCACAGCTTACAATGCGCTTGCCCACCTATGCACACATTCAAACTCTTTCAATCTTCTCTAAACGAAGGTAGATGATGAATACGAACCTACTCATCCACCAGGGCTTCAATTTCACATTTTCTGAGTGCTTCTCTGCCCAACTTTGCTCTTCCCTTCTTCCTAGGTATGGATCTCTCCTCTGTTCCTCAAATACCTCCCACTGGACTCTGTGCTCTTGGAGGATAGCAAGTGTCATAGTCAGGTTTCTATCCTCAGCTTTTAGCTGAGTCAGATCCACAACATTCAAATCTTTATGGAATGAGTTAAATTTTTGGTTTGTGAATATATATTTTGAGTGCTCAAGATAAATTGTATTTTTAAAAAGCAATAGAAATATTTGTGGGTCCAATATTTTATTTTTAAAACCACATGTAGGTTGGGTTGCTAACTTCCAGTCCTGCACTATATTAATTCCCTGAGATAAGAGCAATAAATGACCACATTTTTTTCAAAGGCTTCCCTCTTCAAACATGCCTGAAGTCCCACCTATTCACTGTTTCAGAAGGAACATGCCTCCTTAAAACCAAAGGGCTACCTGTAACTGAGAAAAATCTCATATCCAGAAGATGTGAAGGATTTGTACAAACCAATAAGAAAGATGCAGACACCCAATGAAGAATGAGCATAAGATCTGACCAGGTACTTCACAAAATAAGACATCCAAGTTGCCAAAAAGCATCCTGAACAGGCACCCAATATCATTAGTTATCCGGAAAATGTCAAGCAAAACCACAATGAGAGACTATTACACACCCATTAGAATGACTAAAATGAAAGACTGATAGGGGTAGTCAAGGATATGGAACGCCTGAACTCTCAGACACTCACAGCATGAACTGGCACAACCACCTTGCAGACTGTTCGGCAGTAGTTCCTGAAGCAAAACACACATTTAACCATAAGGCTCAGAAATTCTATTCTTGGAGATATATCCAAAGGAAATAAAATGTCTGTGTTGATCAAAAGATGAATACAAGAATGTTTATAGCAGCTTTATTCATAATACTTGCAAACTGGAAACAACCCAAATGACCAAAAATAGCAAAATGAGAAACAAGCAGCAGTTAAACTCCTATAGTGGAATACTATGCAGCAGTGAAAAAGAATGAACCACTGCAATGTGTAATACAGATAAACTCATAGATCAATGGTGAGCAAAGAAGGCACACACACACAAAAAGATCATATTGCATGACTCCATTTATATAACGATCACAAGCAAATGCAATTCAAATCTATGTGCAGAAGTCGGTCAAAATAATGATTGGGAGTGGTGGGGTGGTATTACCATCTGGGAAGGGGCAGAAGGGGGCCTTTGGAATCCTGATCTGGATGGTGTGCTGGACAGTGCTCTGTCAGCTTGGTTAAGCTGGGAACTATGTTCCCCAGAATCCCTAGTTAGGGCTCCTAGTTCGAATTGGCCAAAAAAGGAACTTGCATGAGATTTGGAAAATGGAATTGAATTAGTGGCCATTACTCTCTGAAGGTCTTAGCAGCCAAATGTGGTAATGGACAGGAGCGCCTGGGTGGCTCAGTCGTTAAGCGTCTGCCTTCAGCTCAGGTCATGATCCCAGGGTCCTGGGATCAAGCCCCACATCGGGTTCCCTGCTCCGCGGGAAGCCTGCTTCTCCCTCTCCCACTCCCCCTGCTTGTGTTCCCTCTCTCGCTGTGTCTCTGTGTCTCTGTCAAATAAATAAATAAAATCTTTAAAAAAAAAAAAAAAAGTGGTAATGGACAGAGACAGAGATGCCTGGCAGGTTCCAGCAGGTCCTTGTTTTCCCCTACACTGCTCTTCCATCTCATTGCTGACCCGCTGACCCAACAACAGCCCCAGGCCTACCACCAGACACTTGGCTGTGGACCAGAATGGACAGTAGCTGCCCAGGGGCAATGGTTTCCCACAAAGTTCTGTAGGTGGCCCCGCCCCAGAAATGGATGTGGCAGGCTTCTTAGACTCCCTGTAGCCTCTGACTTGTCCTCTCATGCTGATGCTTCAGGCAGACTGGTTAGTGACTCTTCTCTGACTCCAATACCCCAATCTGTACCTTCACTTTCCCAGCTCCTCCCTCAACTGTGTAAGGTCTAATCTCTGTAATAAATCCTTTATCCCCGCAAACTCATAGTAGCTCAACTCCCAACTGAATCCAGTCAGATACATACAAATGTTTATATATATAAAAATTTTAGTTGCAGGGGCACCTGGGTGGCTCAGTCATTAAGAGTCTGCCTTCAGTTCAGGGCATGACCCCAGGGTCCTGGGATTGAGCCTCACACCGGGCTCCTTGATCAGGGGGGAGCCTGCTTCTCCCTCTCCCTCTGCCCACCCCCCCCCCCCCGCTTGTGCACTTTCTCTCAAAATAAATAAATCTTTAAAAAAAATTTTTAGTTGCAAAAAAAGAAAATTCAAGTTGTACACTTTAGATTTGTGTCCTTAGGAACATACATTATACCATTAAAAAAAAAAAAAGTCAAAAACTAAACCAAAAAAGGGCATCTCTTCAGGATCCTAAGAGAGTAGTAATCTGAGGGGAACCCAGCAGCACATATGAACGAAATCTACACTATGCCTCACATACCAAGGAAGAACCTGACACAGCGCTACTTGGCATAAGATGGGGACAGACAGCTGGGAACCCAATGGGTGCGGCCTCTGACCAACAGCCAGGGTGGTACACTTTATAAATAGTAAACAGGACACATGCTCCCTGCTTGGCAAGCTGTCAACTCCCTGGAACCAAGTTCCATAGTTCAGAGTGAGTTTTCCCTTTCGAAGGGACAGATTCACCAAATTCAATGTGCACGTGAGTTTAGGGTCTCTAAATGGGTAGAAAGGGACATGTGGGGGAAGGGGAGAGATGAGTCACAATCCAGCCTGTGGCATTTAGAACCTGCAATCGGGCGGTGCTATAGCAGTCTCAGGTACAGACACCCTGCCTCTGGTTGTACCCACAAAAGAATGAGATGTATACCTGGGCATTCCCAAAGTAGCTGTTTTCCAGGAAGAAGACCAACACGTCTTGTTGCCTTTCACTTCATTCATCAAATTATTTATTGAGTGTGCAGTATATGTCAGGCCCTAAGCTTGGCATTATATTTACTTTGGTGAATGAAAACAGTGCCCAGGAAGTTTACTGTTATAAAAATTCAGTTGCACCTGGGTGGCTCAGTCGGTTAAGCGTTTGCCTTTGGTTCAGGTCATGATCCCAGGGTCCTGGGATTGAGCCCCACACCGGGTTCCCTGCTCAGCAGAGGAAGTTTACTGCCTAGTGGAGGATACGGACAAAAAACAAGTAAGCAAACAAGCATATAATTACAAAATATGAGTGCCAGGAAGGAAATGCAGATTCTTTGACTTAGAATAATAGGAGGGGCCCTAAGATAAGTTGGTCATGGAAGCTCTTCTGAGTAGGTAACTTAAAGCAGAGGTCTGAAGGACAAGAAGAGGGAACAGCATGTGCTCAGTATTGAACATTTCCACAGGTTTCCTCTCTGACTCTTTTTTTCTCTCTCTAGCCGATTCTCAATGCCATCTTCCTCTATAAAGAGGATGGAGTGATGTCTATGTACTGCTCTCAACCACACCACTATGTAGGTAGCACTTCCTGCTTCTTAAAGTACTTTCACATACGTTATGCTACTTACTCCCTACACAATTCTGAGTATGGAAGGCAGATGCTAATGTCCTCCTCTGTAAGAAAATAGGAGTTGAGAAAGATGAAATAACTTGTCCTGAGTCACACAACAAGCTACTAATGGCACTGCAACTGAAGGGTTAAATTCTCTCCATTATCTCCCTCTGCTTCTTTACATGATACTTTTAAGCAAGCCAAAGAAGTACCCCCTAACTCTTCTACAACAGGTCCTTCCAAGGATTCATCAATCCTCCAAGGACACTATTTTAAATTAGATAATATCAAAGTCTAGCTTTCCTCCATCTACTTCAGTCCTGTACTTATTGTAAAAAGACAAGTTCAGCCTAAAATAGGGGGAAAAAAAAAAGAATGCTCGCTATCAAAGACAGATTGCTTTATTTGCCATATCACACAGTGACTCTATCATGGCACCTATAAGGTTTAATTATACTCCAGTATAACCAGTTTATATGACTGTCTCCCAGATTTTTAAGTTCCTGGGGCAAGGAGCATGTCCTATTCCCAGCATTAAAGCAGTTAAGAAAGAAGTAAACCAAACAGACTTAAAAAAAAAAAACAAAACCAAAACACCCATATATTCTCTTCTCCCTCTTATAAATGGTTATAGCAATCAGATTTCAAGCTAAGAGTAAGACTTTACAAATACTCTCTGCTTTGGAAGGAGGAGGCTTAAGAGGTTTGTTAGTCATCTCTTGTTGATTATAATAACTGTCACCATTTATTGAACTCTTCTATGTGCCAAGCATTATTATGCTGGCACTTCACAGAAATCTTTTAATTTGGTACTCACAACAACCCTGTAAGACCTCTTATGATTCTCATTGTGCACAAGAGAAAACTGAAAAGCAGAGGATAATTAACTTGTCCAGCTAATAAGCTGAAGATGGTAACACTCAAACCCAGGAGTGCCTCACTCTGAAGCCCAAATTATCCCACCTCCTCCCAAAGAACTCTAATGCATCAAAAATAGAATACAAATTTACACCTCTGTAGGGAGACCAGAGCACCCAAAGGGAAAGGAAGTAGTTCCTAACCTTAAACACTTAATATCATGATCTATTTGATATATATATTTGATTACTGAAAACAGGTAATAAAAAGAGCCAAGAAATTTAAAAAAATAAAATAAGTCATGGAGGTGAAAAGCACAGCATAGGGAATATTGTCAATAATATTGTCATAACGTTGTATGATGACAGATGGTGATTATACTTATTGTGGTGAGCACTGAGTAATGTACTGAATTGTTGAATCACTATGTGAAACTAAATATAATACTGTATGTCAACTATACTTCAATAAAAAGCATGCAGTATTTATAAATTTTTAAAATGTTGCGACTATGGTGACTGACTTGCTCTAGTTAAGCTCATCTACATAATTTATTTGATGAGAATAAAATGTCACATTTAATGATTAACCAAAATAATCTAAAATTGATCACCTTATATTTTTCTAATATCAAAAATTTCAAATCCTATATATATCTATTCAATAAGGGATTGTTAATACTGATGATCACTCAACTTGCTATGGTTGGATTTGAATAAAAGTAAGGAGTAAAAAGTCATCAAGATTACCAGTAGGGCTAGTGCTCGCTCTTCCTCAACGAAAACTGATACAAAATTTACCAAATACCTTATTTTCAATAGTCAACACCAAATGTGGAAGACTCCTGAGCTTCTTATGTTATCATACTTTTCTTCCCATAATGCTCTGAACTTCCTTGTTCCTTCTCTTACCTTCAAACCTCAAATCTGACCATTGTACATTCTATTAACTATTGCTCCATGCCCAGCCAACTCCCCTACATATTCAGCCTCATTTCCCAGAGCTTTCTCCCTGTTCTTGCTCCAATTGAACTCTCTCCTAAAGCACATCCTCTGTAGGCTTCCCAAGTAGGTACTTATTAAGAGGCAATATACTTGGAGTCCACTGATTCCTATGTTCTCTTCCAGATTTCACCTATCCACCATCTTATAGGATACCTGGACTTTTGAGGACTACGGTCTGATTTTTTTTTTTAATTTTTATTTTTTTGGTGTATCATTAGCTGCATGGGGGGCGGGCTGCAGAGGTAGAGAATCTTACACAGGCTCCACACCCAGTGAGCAGCCTGATGTGGGGCTCGATCTCACAACCCTGAGATCATGACCTGAGCCGAAACCAAGAGTTGGATGCTTAACCTAATGAGCCACCCAGGTGCCCCTCATTAACTGCCATTTTAATATCTGCTCTTTCTGGGCCAGTTAAACACCACTTCAAAAACAAGATTTCACACAGGTGAAAAGTATTTGTGAATCAGCCCACAAAGAAGAGAACTGATCCTGATGAAGGCTGTTAACCTGTACAACACAACATTAGAAAAACCAAACCAAACCCAAAGATCAAAGGGAACAGGGAAGGACTAGTTCCATGAAATAGTCCAAGTCCAGTGGTGGAATATACAAAAGAATATAACATGCCTGGGAATAAAAGGGGGAAAAAAAACCCTCATCACAGGAAAGAGGCAAAGGTAGTATAAACTCAAGGCTATATAAATACAAAAGCAATGGCAGCTGCAGAGGGGCTCAGAAAGGGAAACTAAGTGGAGAAAGACATAGAAATTAGGTAGTGAATACTCAAGGAGTTAAAGAACATTTTCTCAAACTATGGACTAATTTCTTCTCCAAGAAAAAGCTATAAATTCTGCCTCTGACAGGTTAGTGTCAAATGTTCAGAGAGCTATTAAATCACAGCGTAATAAATTACACAAAACAAGCCAAAAGCCATGCAAACTCCCACAATCAGGTCAGAACTCTGATAGAATGATGGGCCAACCTACTCCCTCCCCCCTGCCCACTAAAAATGTTACAAGACACCCAGCTGTGCTCAGAGGCCACCAGACAAATGAACCAGGTAGAGCACTTCTTCCCCCCACTTTATCACAGGCACAGCAGGTGCCTGCACTCAACACTGACTGTACCCCACAATTCTTATTCTCTTAGACCTATAACAAGTCTTCATTTTGGTTACTGTGGGGGAAAATGAGGCAAAGAGCTGTTCCACACCATTTTTCTCTGGCCCGGAGAAGTGAACAAAAACATTAATGTCTATTGTCAGCCAAGCTGAAAACCCAGCCACCCTCAGGAGGGGAGATGAAGCCTTCCAATCAGTGGATTGAACAGCAGGCCACGGCCTTGAGCATTTCAAGCACTTCCCCATTTCTCAGTTCTTCTGGAGAAAAGTATCTGGGGCTCAGAGAGAGAGAGGCCCTCAGTAGACCTATGACTGGGCTCCTCCCAGAAGACAAGGGGCTCCCTTGCAAAGATGGAAGTAAAAAGAAGGAAAAGAAGAAGTAAGTTGAGCTTCAAACGCCACACCAGAGCAACAGTTGTCACTGCTCAGAAAACGTAAGCAATTCGCTACTAGAATTAATTATTTTATGGTTGAGAATTTTATGATGGGAAAGAAACTACCATATGTACCATTTTTGGGGTGTGTGCACTAAGAGAGGGAGAAAAATGAAAATATATTACATTTTACTATACTCTTGAGATTAGCTATTTGTTCATTAGAATCATCAAGGAACTTGACAACATTTACCCATGTTCAGGCCCTACCCCAGATCAATCCAATCCAAATCTCTGTGGTGGCATGGACTAGGTATATGTCACTCTCCCCCCCACCATGATTCTGCTGTGCCACCAGAGTTGAGAAAAAGGGAAACAGAAGGCAAATCTGGGACTGCAATGCACATCTGGCTGAATCATCAGAGGCTAATCTACCTTCGAATGGGCCTTCTCCCCTACATACATGTCAACCAGGTATTTGAGAAATCTCTACCATCCCCAACCTTAAAATAACATTAACAAAAAAGGAGAGTTTCCCAGCAAAAGAACTGAGTAATATTCCACATAGCTCAAGGAAATGGTGTGCTTAATCTCTCAGTGTGTATGTTTTGTTCAGGAAAATGTAAACCAGCTGTAATGTTCTCTCTCTCCTGGGGTGAAGTTACACCGCAACGTATCTAAAGATAGCCCAGTGATTGTATGTTTGCAGGGAAGCACAGAATTAAGCACAATCCAAGTGGGTGAAGACGACTGTACATGAGTGACTGTGGTTGCCAGACCAGCTTTAGAGGTTCCTTTCACCCAACAAATCAACAAATCAAAGTCCTGGGTGCTTCAACGAGAGTAAATATAGACTGGCCCCACCAAGAACAGCTCTGTGGGTTGGGAGAGACTCCTCTCCAGGCCTCTGTCCTGCCAATTCTGCCTCCTGTCAGACATGCCTCACCTCCTCCACTTACCAGAGTGGTGTGACTTTTCCGATCAATCTTTTTGGAAATGGTCATTAAGGTTAGTGGTAATTCAGGTATGACCACAACTCTGAAAAAAGAAAGATGGGTTGAAAAAATATGTCCTGAGGCAACTTGCTGGGCCTCTGGACATGATCATGTGTAAAATCTAAGGGGAAAGGCTTTCAGATGCTCAGCGACCTTACCAAGTCTGAAGACAGTCATCAGTGGATACCTGATGAAAGAGAGAGCTTTGTTTAGATGCTTCATTCATTGGTGCTATTTGCTGCAGAACCCCTCAAAGGAGCCTGGTCTCTCCCCTAGGCTTCCAAATGTTTTGAGCAGCTATAGATGACAAGTGTCTATAATTCTGGTAAATCTGCTGGGCAGTATAAGGTGAGCCCAACCCCTGATGTCACCCAAGGCAGTCCTAAAGGGTTCAAGTCTGATGGGTCCTACCCCAGATTCAGGCCAGGCCCTTCTGCTCTGCCTGTACCACAGTAGGCCCAGTAAGGTCCAAGGTGAAAGCAAACCTCATCAAGTCCATTCAAGACTAAACTCACATGTAACTTCTCTTCCTTGGGCTCTTTAGATCAGATGTGACACTCTGAGGTTGTACCATTCCCTTAATTCACATATTGGAGTTGTCATTATATAGCTAAATATATAGCTATTTCCACGACAGAAGCATGCTGACAGCAAGAGCTGCCAAGTTCTCTGAGGAACCAAGTGAAAATTTTCCAATTATTATTTATTTTCCTGAAATTAACTCCTATTCCTACCCTCTCTTGGGACAGTATAGTTTCCTTGAAAATGCCTCTATCCTTCCCTTAACAGAGATTAAAGCAAAAAGATTAAAATCTCTTTTTGATGTGGGGGGGGCTGACTAGAAAGGCATGCAAAAAGTACTAGGTACTCTCAGGAAAAAACAAAGGCTCTTTCCACATATGAGAAGCTTCCCTATTCCAGGTGCTGGAGACTGAGCTTTATGAATAAATCAAAGTGATCTGCTGCCATGGCTCTGCTCCCACCTTTTTCCATCTCATTTGAGAACATGAACTGGAGGAGACAAAAGGGCAAGAGCTCTGCTGTCTGCTGTTTTTAGTCCTGTCCCACAGAGAAAACAATCAGTTTGAGTTTTATGCCATGACATCATCAGCCACCAATCAACACAGAGACGGTAGAGCAGGTTCTGTCTATGAAACCAACCACGACGATTGTCAAATTGTAAAAGACAGTGCAGGTGTGAGGGAGGATTTTCTTTTACTCTGTTTTTGTGTTAAACTATGGGAGAAAGCTGTCTATAGAAAAAATATAGAAACTCCACAATTCCCTAGGTGTAAGCAAAGACCATCCAGGCCCCTATACCTGTCCTTCTATCCCTCTCCACCTTCCACTCCTGCCAAGACTGACACAGAAGCCTTTGTTCTAAGAAGCACTGAATGGAATCTTCCCAATGCTCCCCACCAAGGAAATAGTCCGTTTTAGGAAAGTTGATTTTTGTTACCTGAGTGTGTGTGTGTGTGTGTGTGTGTGTGCGTGTACACATATGTATGTGTTTTCAAATAGGATTTCAAAGCAGCAAAGGGAGTGGAAAATATAAGGAAAGTACTTTGCTTATCTAGACATTAGTTAAAATCTCTACCTAGAAACTAAGCAGTTTTTACCGGTGCATGACAGCTGGAGGTTCTTGGGACTTGGTTATTTTCAGTCCATTCTCCTCCCAGAAAACACTGACCATCTTATGAATGAAACTGTTTAGCCAAGGTTAGAATATGCAAGAAGAGAGGGGGTGGTGGTGGCAGAGGGCACAGGGCTCCAGGAGAGTAGAGGGTGAAGGAGAAAACTCACAGAGCAAATATTGTTTACAACTGCAGAGCCAAGCTAATGTGGTCTCCCTGCCTGTTCAAGCATATTATTACATTAAGTCCTGAACAATAAAGTCGGAGGCAGGGAGAGCAGGGCCGACCCAGCCTCCGCTTTGCTAATGGCACGAGGGCAACATTCCATGCAAAGTCTGCCCAGCAACGTGTGCGCCAGCTCTCCTGGGACTCTACAGGCTGAGGCTGCTGGGCACAGCCAGGCAGCAAGGAGAACAAGCACCCAACTATGATTAAAGGCCAAAGCGACCAGGTTGCAAGAGATGGGCACTATGTTCACATGCAGCCATATGAGAAAGGAAGAACTGCATTTTTAAATGAAAATAGGATGCAACTGAACATGTTAAGAGAAGCATAGGCTGCTGGGTCCTCAAACAGCCCTCTGAGAAGGGGGCATACCATGCTGGTGGGAGGGGGGACAGTTCCTAGGAAATCACTGCACCATTTATTTCTGATAATATCACTGCACCCCTCCAAGTTCTTAAAACTTACTGTAAGTGATAAATATACTATCCGATGCCATTAAATATAAATGTCTCACACATGAACAGTGGGACTCCATTTTTTTAAACAGTATGACTAGATAAGATTAAGATTAAGCCAATCAATATAATCTAATATTAGGTTCAGGGCTAGACTTAATCTAGCCTTTTAGGGCTGACTGCTGTCAACTGTGATTCTCCCTGGCTTCCAGAAGAGAAGATTCAGCTTTTCTCTCACACTGCCATTTCTATCTTTACCTTCTCCCAAGAGTTGTTTCTCTGGTGCAGGGCTAGAGTTCCATCTGTCTCCGTATTTCCTTCCCTGGTTCGGCTCAGCCTGTGGTGGAGACTGCCAGCTGATAGCCTACGTCTTAAAACTATCCAAAGGCCTGTCTTTCCTTTCCCTCAGCCACTGATACACATGTAAATCTGAATTCAAAGGACGCCTTGGGCTCTGGGCTCATACTGAGGTTCACACTGGTCCAATGTGAAAGCAGGGTCCTTGGCTAGCTCACCCCACAGCATGCAGCACCAACATCTGCTGTGAGCCCTGAGTGCATCCCCGCCCGCCAACCAATGGATTGTGTGAGGACAGACACCTGTTACAGAAAAAAAAGCCACCAACTAAGAAGATCCTCAATCATTTATATTCCGTTTCCCCCCAAGTAAAACAACGCAAACTTCACATGAGGAACTGCTTTCTTCTACCAGAGAAGTTACTCCTTGTGACCTGGATGTCATGGGGTAATGTGGACCGCAAAGCCAAGGGAGAGGAGTTCCGTGAGAGCAGTGGGGTCCCCCCCCCACGAGCCTGCCAGCAGCATCAGTGTGCCCCAATTCTACCATATGCTCCCACACCCACCCAAGAATGCCTTTCTAGTCAGCCCCCCCCCACATCAAAAGACCACAGACAAAGCTTGTCTTCTGCCCAGAGATCAGAGAAAGGGTGAGAGAAAGAAGAGGCTATATTTAGTTAACAGACAAAGATAAAAGGAATGAAATGAGTCACAGAGGCCAGCACCACACAAGGACTTCACTATCGCCCAGTACAGTGGAAGGTCCGGCTATGAGCCATGTCAGGGCAGGATCAGGGCTGGGGGCAGTTTGCTGAAGAGTACAGCTACTTTCTCGGGTTACAGGAAAAGGCAGAAACAAGCCCAGAGAGGGATACACAAGCAATACCTTATTAAGTTGTTAGAAATCTAGTCTGAAAGTCAGGACAGAAAATTCTCCCTCATAAAAACAGGGTACTGAATATTAGGAGGAAGATGTGGCAAGCAGGTATAAATGACCTAAAGCAGGTAGCATCTCAAAGACTTTCTACTGGTTTCACTGAAGTCCCCTTTGGCTATCCCAGGGCAAGTAGAGGGGACTCTCACCAGCTTCAATCAGCTCCTCTTGTGTCTGCTAGATAGTCTGGGAGGGAGGTCAGGGAAGATTTCATTTTCTGTGGTTGGGGGGGGGGTCGGGTAGGAGACCACCAGTTTTTAAAAGGACTGAAAAGGGAGGGATGAGAGTAGCTGGCCCAGCTTGCTTTTTGACCCTCTGCTCTGCAACTGTATGCCTCCTGTGAGGTACTGACCCAGACTGTGTATTTACTGTACAAACACGACCCAGGGGAGTTTCTTCCATTTAGTGTAAGGAGAGTTGCCTTGTAAATGGGACACATCTTTCTTTATATGCACAAAAGATCTCTTGGGAAAAACCTCTGTGAGAACACCAACCCACAGTCCCAGAGTGTCTCAGCACCTGACACAATGAACTATTTTAGTGCCAGACACGTGGGGACATGTGCACACACACATCCCCAAACACATATATCCCCAGAACTTCCAAGGGGACACACATCCCAAACCACCAGGCTATTTGGAAAAGTTCCTCTTATCTGGAACATATAGTAAAAGCCTATATTTTGTGGTGATGTTTATTTTATTTTTCTTTTCTTTTCTTGTAAAAGCCTATATTTTGTGGTGATGTTTCTTTCTTCCTCTCTTTCTTTCTTTTAATGAGAGGTGATTTATTTCCTCTTCTTTGTTCCCAAACCATCACTATACTGCAAGCTAGGTTATCATAGGAGGACCACATCTGACCTGAAAGAACAGTAAGCCCGTTCTTCCAAACTGCCTATTTTTAGCCTCTGGTCCTTCCTGCCTTCTTCCCTAGGGATGCCCCTCCCTCTGCTCTCCAGCAAACTGCTCTGACTAGAGCACAGGATCCTGACACCAAACAGGACGGTGAGGTTGTGGGAGCCCTGTTATCGCCTGTTATCGCCACAGGATCCTGACACCAAGCAGGAAGGTGAGGTTGTGGGAGCCCTGTTATCGCCTACTTTAAGGCTTCAAAGAATATGGACTGAGGAGCCTGGAGTAAAAGTGGGAGGGGAGAAATTTCTTAAATCACAAAGAAAGTAGGAGTATGACTTCAGAAGAGAAAGACTGTACATAAATTGTTTGTTGTCCATCTAAGATCAGAACAAAGCTTGCTATGCCACATGGCTGGACTGGCATATGTTCTCCTCTTTGTTCTCTCAGGCCAGCCCACGGCTCCTACACACATTAATCTTGTAACCCACACCCCTGCAGGCAAGGCTGAACCAGCCAAGACAGCTACTCAACCTGAAGAGACCAAGGCCGCCCACCAACCTAACAACAACTCCAACCACACAGCCAGCCTTCACCCTTAACAAAGCAGCTAATTCGGAGCAAACAAATCCTTTAAGGAAACAGGAAAACACTCTGATACCTGCCTCACGCTGACTCCAAGATATGGCCCTCCGTTCACTAGACCTCAGGGTGGTGTATACATGCAGCTGTTACAGAATCACCAATATGAACTGAAAAGTCAATTTCATTAACTTGTCGTTGTAAAATTATAAGTGTTAGGAAGCAGTCTCAATCCCTTCAAAAGTTAGAAATTTTTTAACATGACTTATAACAAGGTCAGACATCCAATGCTGAAAACAAAGCATTCCCTCTATTTTATTTTGAATCAAGAGTAAAGGAAATGATGGTCCAGCTGGTAAACTTAATGATTTTCATCTTCAAAGAGCCAGAAGCATATTTGTGAATGCATCCACATATATCATGCCTGGTTCCAGACAGACATCATGCGTTCAACAGCAAAAAGTAAAACACAACCTGTCAGCATAGATCTCAGGCATCAACTCTAAGGTCTCCAAGATCCCCAAGCCTCCGCTCCAACAAAGTAAATGCACAACAGCTTAACAGGTCCCAAGCTGATCTACCAGATGCATATACCATCCATCTCCCCTTCTGCTGCTTGCCACTGAAGGACAAATCAGTTTGCAATCTGACAAGCCCTTACTCCCCTTCCCTGTGCAGAAGTAGAAGAGCTTGCGGGAAGACGTTTGCACTGTGTTGCCACAATCTTGTTGACTTTCTATTTCTGAGAGCTCCCAAGACAGCCTCTTAGGCCAGAGCTCCCCTTTTAGTAGTCTGTTTTGTGCATGGGTTTGTAAAAGCCTAGGTGGGGGGGGGGGGGGGGCTCAGTGCTCCAAGGCAGGGCTAGCAAGGCCACAGTGCTCTCCCTCTGTCAAGCTCCTGCTGCTCCCACACCCTCGCACCACCAGCTGAATAGCATTTAATACCAGGCACTTCTTGGGGACTCTCACCAGCTTTAATCCACTCCTTTTGTGTCTGCTAGATAGTCTGGGAGGGAGGGAGGTCAGGAAGATTTCATTCCTGGGATGCGTGTTCTTGGGGAAATAAATATACAAGACAGGGACCTTGTTTCTCAGGAGCTTATGGCCCATCCTGGAAATCATGAAACAATACAAGGGAGCGTAGATGTAACATGACTCTTAAGAAAGTTCTATTTTATCCCTTTTATAAAACAGAAAGTATCTCGGGGCGCCTGGGTGGCTTAGTCAGTTAAGCATCCCAGGGTCCTGGGATCGAGCCCCACATCGGACTCCCTGCTCGGCGGGAAGCCTGCTTCTCCCTCTCCCACTCCCCCTGCTTGTGTTCCCTCTCTCGCTGTGTCTCTCTCTGTCAAATAAATAAATAAAATCTTAAAAAAAATCAAAAACAAAAACAGAAGATATCTCAAAGATTAACAAGAATCCAATGAAGTAACATATTCCCCCAGGGCACACAGAGACAGCAAGTGATGAAGTTGGGAGAAATTATCTACAGAAGGGTGGCTGGTTCCAATGCCTATTATGCCCCTTCCACAAATGCTGCTTCATTTGGTGGACTCAAATTTGTGTCCTCGCTCACATTTTTTTAACCTTCAGCAGTAAATTTTTAAGAGTACACATGTCACATCTCTCATATGATCCCTACGTGCTCTGACAAATTTTTTTTTGTTTTTTAAGCTTTTATTTATTTATTTGACAGAGAGGGAACACAAGCAGGGGGAGTGGGAAAGGGAGAAGCAGGCTTCCCGCTGAGCAGGGAGCCCAATGTGGGGCTCGATCCCAGGACCTTGGGATCATGACCCGAGTAGAAGGCAGATGCTTAATGACTGAGCCACCCAGGCGCCCCAACTCTGACAAATTTTCTAATAGACGATGACTGCCAGTCAATCTAAAGACACTGATTAGTGACTGCTCTGTGCCCAGTTTACATCAAGTACTGCAAAGAGATTAAAAGTAAATAAATTTGTAAAGGGGAGGAAGAAATAGTGTAAGAGTTAACTAATAATAAAAGATGATAATAAATACAACATAAGAACTATAAGCAAAAGCTTCTCCCCGCATACGCAAATCACCTGTAAATCCTATGACAATGCAGATTCAGATTTAGTAAGTCTGAGTAGGGGCCTGAGATGCTGCGTTTCTTTTTCTTTTTTTTTAAGATTTTATTTATTTATTTGAGACAGAGAGAGAGCGAGCGAGCGAGCAGGTACAACCAGAGGGGAGAGGCAGAGGGAGAGGGAGAAGCAGACTCCCCACTGAGTAGGAAGCCCGATGCAGGGCTCTATGATGACCTGAGTTGAAGGCGGACGCTTAACTGACTGAGCCACCCAGGCACCCCGATACTGTGTTTCTAACAAGCTCCTGATCAACAAGGAGCTAAAGTATTTCAAAGGTCTACCTGGGCTGGGGTGCTCTAGAAAAGGTAAAGAAGTGAATCAGAAACAGAGCCCTTAAAGGACTGAGTAGAATTGGAGAAGTCTGGGGTGGAGTGTTGGGAAGAAATAAAACTGTATATTATATATATAAAAATATATAAATATATACTGTTAAGTAGGCTCCATACCAGTGTGTAGTCCAATGCAGGGCTTGACCTCATGATCCTGAGATCAAGACCTGAGTTGAGATCAAGAGTCGGATGGATGCTTAACAGTTGGAGCCACCCAGGGGCCCCCAAAAATGATATTTTAGATGAGGGGATAAACAAACAAACAAAAAAACTCCAGGAAAGGAGAAGCACTGACACAAAGGTCATTCAGGGTATAGACGTCTATTTTAAAAAAGATAAAAATACTACTAAACTGTATCACCACTTAATTCCTAGGAATTACAAGACTTCATTCTCTTTGAAGAACCCTGAGCTTCTTACTGACTGGCCTGAGAATAAGTTCGAGGTAGGGAATAACTTTAGTTTGTTTATCTAATAAAGGGTAACCACCATGATAAATATCTTACAGAAGGCAGCCCCAACTACTCAGCTACTTGGTGATGCTCAGAAGTTTAGAGCCATGAACTTTGGCACACACCCAGCCACTAGCCAAAGAATGTTTCATGAGACGTTTTTAAATACTTACCATCCCATAATGAACAGGAAAGGAAATCCCACTGTCAGCCCCGCCCTCTGTTGGCCTCCTAACACAGATCTCCCAAGAGAAGGGCCAGAATAGTGGTCTCTCCAACTGTGCCATCTGGTTGATGTGGCCCAACTTCCTGGCTGGGTCACTTCCTCTGCTGTTTCAGACAAAGTGGCACTGCCTTTTCCCAATGAATTCCTCAGCAAACAGAAATGAATGCCCAGATGCAAGGAAAGGTCACACAGTGTGCATACTGTGTTTGGGAAGAGGCAGGGTAGTATGGCAGGGGAGCACTGTATTCAGAATTAGAAACAGGGATCTGAATCAGGGTTCTGTCATTTACTAAGCTCTATAACCTCTCTAAATCCATTTTCATGTTTACAAAATGGAATTTATAATCCAAGCTATTATGAGTCAAATTCGGCAATGTATGTGAAAATGCTTCATAAGTTGTAAATCACTATAAAAACACAATTCCTTACTCCTAAAGGGTTCTGAAAAGAGGCCCTTTATGACACTCCTCCTTTTATGTCAGTACTCCACTGTATATATCTAGTATTTATTATCCCCCCCCCCCTTTTTTTTTTACAAAAGGAAAAACTCGGGCTGCCTTGGTAGCTCAGTCAGTTAAGCGTCCAACTCTTGATTTTGGCTGAGGTCATGATCTCAGCGTCATGGGATCGAGTCTTGCATGGGGCTCGCGCTCAGCACAGAGTTTGCCTGAGATTCTTTCTCTCCCTCTCCCTCCGCCCCTTCCCTTGCTAACATGTATGCAAGCACTTGCGTGCACTCTCTCCAAAATAAATAAATAAATAAAATCTTAAAAAACCAAAAAACAAAAGGAAAACTCAAAGCACCAAGAAGAAACCATGGACTTGTTTAAGGTCAAACACTAAATACAGTTTGACTCTTGAACAACATGGGTTTGAACTATGTAGGTCCACTTAAATGTGGATTTTTTTACACTCTACAAATTTATTTTCGTTTCCTTATGATTTTCTTTTTTTAAAAAAGATTTATTTATTTGAATGGGAGGAGGAGCAGAGGGAGAGGGAGAGAGAGAATCTCAAGCAGACTCCCGCTGCAGATGCTTAACTGAGCCACCCAGGCATCCCTCCTTATGATTTTCTTAATATTTTCTTTCCTCTAGCTGACTTTATTGTAAGAATACAGTATACATATAACAATATATAAAATATGTGTTAATTGTCTATGTTATTGGTAAGGCTTCTAGTCAATAGTAGCTATTAGTAGTTAAGTTTTTAGGAAGTCAAACGTTTTATGTAGATTTTCTACTATGCAAACAGCTGGGACCCCGACCCCCTCAAAGATGAAGTGTCAATTGCATGTGACTTTAGAGGAATGAAATGACCACTAAAGGTTGCCATGAAGTCAAACATTTCTCTGTTATTGGATAATAAGAGAGCAATCTACTAACTCACTTCTAGAGAATCAATATTATAACATTTTCTAAAGGAGCCTTACAGGAGTCAAATCACTTAGATCTCTACCTGCATTATCTGACATAGGAAAACCCAAGGTGGAATTGTTTGCAAGCATGGCAACAGGATTCCAGCACTGACTCGGTGGCTCATTAGATCATACAACCTTGGATACAACACTTGTTTGGGCAAAGATTCAGATTCCTTTTTCGTAATAAGACAGGACTGTACTAGCCAAGCGATTAAAGCTTTTGTTAGCAGCCAGTCCCCAGCATCTATCTAGAACAGGTAAAAGCTTCTCTGACTGAAACAGGGATGGGTGGCCCCCAGCCACCCCAATACCCCATTCATCTCTTTCCAGACTCTTCCAACAATCTTGTGTTTTCATTTCCTTGTGGCACCACCAAGGAAATCCCAGCATCCAGATTATAAACCTCCGAAGTAAGTGACCAGCTCTGACATTCAAAGGCAGCATGCCTCCTCTTCAAATCTTCTATTACATTCCACTCTCCCAGGCTTTTAAAATGTGCTACAATTCTGGAGACGAGGAGGCAAAACTAAGCCAACTTGGGTGCATTTTGGGGAAGGGAAGGAGGGAGGAGTGGGAACAGAATGAGGGAAAACTCAAATATAATGGAAGGCTCAACAACCAATCATGCACTGCAAAAAAAAATCTGAGCTTTTATGATTTGTTATAAAGGTAAGGAAACTACAGACAGAAGTCCATATCCCAGCTGGCATGTCCTAGAGAGGGCTGTGGAGCATGATCGAGAGAGAGCACCTGACTCTACAGGACGTACCTGAAGAGCAAAAGTCAATCTCCTGTGTGTAAAGTCCTAGAAACAGCATGGGAGTTTAGGACCCAAGAGACCTCAGTTCAAATCCAACTCTGTCCGTTCCCTATCCATGTGACTTTGGGGGAGTTTCTTAACCTCTTTCAGTTTCCTTTTCTGGCAAAAAAAAAAAAAAGGTAACACATACCTCAGAGGAAGGCTGCAACACGTAAAGTGCCTTTTAAAGTCCCTGACACTAGTAATACTCAATAAAGGCTGGAGATGAAGAGTTGATGGGGATTCAGTCTTTTTTTTTTTTTTTAAGATTTTATTTATTTATTTGAGAGAGAGCACATGAGAGGGGGGAGGGTCAGAGGGAGAAGCAGACTCCCTGCCGAGCAGGGAGCCCGATGCGGGACTCGATCCAGGGACTCCAGGATCATGACCTGAGCCGAAGGCAGTCGCTTAACCAACTGAGCCACCCAGGCGCCCGGGGATTCAGTCTTCTATCCCTAACATCACGAAATTTTTTTTTCTTTCAATTCACAATTATTTCATTACAAAAGAGTTTTGCTAGTAGAATTGGTAAAACATAAAACATTACTATCCAAATGATTTACAGATTGCAGAGAGAGCTTGTGCTCATGACCAAACAGCCGGTGCCTGGCACTGCTATGATAAAAACCATGGCTTTAGTATCCTGGGCTTGGCCTTGCCCCATTGTCACACCACCTGTGCACGATGGGCCAGCTGGCCACAACTTACCCTCTTTTCCTGGATCTACATTCCAATTCGCCCACTTGGACGATATTCAGTACACTGGGGACAGCAACATCAGTGTGCTCCTATTTCCAGGGAACCCCTCCATTGTCTCAGGTGACTTTACTGAGCAATGGCCACGGGAGGCCACTGCATTCCCCAAACTTCTTTCAGGTATGAGTGTCCAAAAGCCCCCTCCCACTACAGGCCTATGCCCTGGTCTTCAGATACCAGTTCTAAGACCTGATCTCAGTCAGGTCTTGATGGTTTCAAGAGGGACCAGGGAAGGGAGAGAGCATTCTTATAATTTCCAGGAAGCTCTTTTTTCTGAAGGGGATACACCAGTACTCATTTGTAACTCCTAGAGAAAGGGAAAGAGAGACAACTGACTTTCTTCAAGGTCCTCTTAGCAGACGCTGTAGCCAAGCTAGTCCTAGCCCAGGCCCTGAGATGTCTCCCGCCCATTTTCTGCCCAGCTGGATCCAAGCGGACAGTCCGCAGAGGAATTTGGAGTTTCCCTGTTGCGGATGCCTAACATCAGGAAATTGGTGGCAATGTCAAATTCAAAATTCTTCATTCATTAGATCTCATGAACACAAGACGAATATACTTACTCTAAGCCCATAACTGCGTTGTTTTTGGTGTAAATTAATTTCCTGACATCTTCCCTCCTCTTTCTTCTGAATCAAGAAGTCATCTATATCCAGGTACCTGAATCTGATCTGAAGGCAGACAAAAACATTCAGCTAACATTCTCTTATATCCATAAGGCCTGAAGCAGATGCCAGTGGGGGCGGAGTGGGGGGGGGGAGGGAAGAAACTGACCAGCTAAAATAAATTGAATACAAGAACCTCTGAGACCAGCCCTAAGGGCAGCTCACAGCAGGAATCGACATTATCACTGATTTCTTGACTTTTACTCTTAGCCACCTCAAAAAACAACTTCTGGGGGTGGGGGAGGGGAGGGAAGCCAAAGAACTCTATCCATGTAAGTCAGGAGTACCCTTTCCTGGAAAAGAAAGGAAATGATCTGACAGGCAAGGCCAGATTCCGGTATGGGTAAACTCCTGAGCACCTCCAGGCCTCCCATAAATGCTATATCTTAACTGCCCCAATGATGGGCTTTGATAACAGGTGGACGCGGGAGTAGGGATCAATATCCCAATATCTAACAAACAAGAAACCTCTTGTTCTAGTATTTGAGAAAAAGAAGAGTCATTTAAGGAACATCCTGTGTGTGTGTGGGAGGGGATGTGATATTTATAGAAAATATGGGGATGGAAAGATGGAATACAGGAAACTGCTTGTGAAAGATCAGGTGGGACACTACCCCCTGCTGAAACAGAAGCTCCTAGAGAAAGCTCCGCGAGAGCAAGGATTGTTATCTGTTTGGCTCACTGCTATTCTGCAGCACCTAGAACAGTGCTTGGAACAGAATGAGCACTCAAACACTTGCTGAATGAATGAAAGAAAGAGGGAGAAGCAGATATCTGATACGGTTAAGGGCACAGGCTTTGAATCAAACAGAATGAGATTGAAATCCCAGTTCTGCTACTTATTAGCTATGTGACTAATCAAGTCACTCAAGCTCTCTCAAACTCAAACACATCATAGGATTCTTTTTTTTTTTTTTTTAAAGATTTTATTTATTTGACAGAGAGAGACACAGCAAGAGGGAACACAAGCAGGGGGAGTGGGAGAGGGAGAAGCAGGCTTCCCCGCGGTGCAGGGAGCCCGATGCGGGGCTCGATCCCAGGACCCTGGGATCATGACCTGAGCCGAAGGCAGACGCTTAACGACTGAGCCACCCAGGCGCCCCACATCATAGGATTCTTGTTAAGGATTTAATGACAATGCACTTATCAACTTAGAATGCCTAGCATACAATAAGCGCTCAATAAAGGGTGGCTATTAGCTATAATCATCTTCTCTCCCGGTCCCATTCCTCAAAATCCCTCTGGTTTAGGGCAGAAAAAAGAGGCAACCACCATAAAGAATCAAAGGATCAGACTGGAGTGGCAGCCCTGTTCCATCCCAACCCTAACCTAAGCCATAGGTGTGTCTGCCCTGCCCTCCATCCCTTTGTTCCTGTGAAATCCATGCTCACCCAAACCCCTCTGTACAGAGAAACTTCTTTCTGTCCTGCTCAGGAGGGGATGTAAATATCAGTACAGTGAGGAATTAGCATTGACTTGCTCACCCAAGGCAGACCCAGCACTGAAAGAAGCTGTGTGCAGCAGGGGAAACAGCACCTACAAAGGCTGCCAGCTGAACCAGTTAAAATCTAAGAGCCAAGACAGTCTCCTGCACTCACTCACACACTTAGTCCCACCTACTACCATTCCATAATACACAACTTAATTCTTGCAAATTAACACTTTCTCAAGCTGCTGCTGGGAGCAGTGTTTTCTAAGATGAACCCCACATTTCCCTTGACAGCTCCATTTGCTCTGCATCTCAATGTGTCAGTGACAATTTCCGGACAACTTCCAGCCAGGGGTGGGAGATGGAAACAGATCTCATGCCCAAAAAGCCCCAAGCTGACATCACAGAACTGCTGAGGATTCAATCTGGAAAATATCCAGGTTTCCTGAGGACTTGGGTCCAGAGAATTTCGGAATTTCAGATTTTTAGCCATAAACCAAAATCTTGGACCATTAAACAGCATTTGTGAATATATATATACAAAGAGGGAGAAAATGAGCAGGAAGAAGGACCCTTGAGAATGTGTCTTCTGTAATCCCTGATCTCTTCAGGAGATGCAGCTGCAGAAGAGAAGTTGCAGGGAGGCCACACAAACACACACACCACCTTCTCATACTCAAGTCTGCACTGGCTTAATCCACACGTTCAGAGGTGCTGTGTGCTCACCCAGCTAGTGCCCAATTCCCCTGAGGTCCTGTGAGGGTAAGCTAAGCAAAGAAGCTAAAAAGGTTTCACATCAAGATCACAACTTCTAAACAAAACAAGATTCAGAGAGGAGAGCTGGAAGAACCCAAAGACATAAGAAAAGCTACCTCCCAGGTATGCCCCGGCCTGCACTGCTACCGTGGCTACTAACCAAGCGGTCACCCACAGAAATACTCATATACTTCACGCACCGGGTTTCCAACTGACTCCTGCGATTACATTATTATTTGGCCAAAAGGAGAGATGCAAGGACAGAATCTGGAGAAAGGATCACTATGTGCTTATATGTTCAGCTCCTCTCCATGTCCATGGGAGACAGGGCTGAAAGAAGAAGTTAGACACACTAACTAGTGCAAAGATTTCTTTCTTAATAATAGAACTCCAGGGGCGCCTGGGTGGCTCAGTTGGTTAAGTGTCTGCTTTCGGCTCAGGTCATGATCCTGGGGTCTTGGGATCGAGTCCTCTGTTGGGCTCCCTGCCCAGTGGGGAGTCTGCTTCTCCTTCTCCCTCTGACCCTCCCTCCTGCTTGTGCTCTCTCTGGCTCTCTCTCTCAAATGAATAAATACAAAATCTTAAAAAAATATATATATAGAACTCCAATTTTATTAGCAATGTTACAAAATCACAAATTCCTAGTTTTCTTTAAAGCCACTATGACCATGTTTTCTAAGTGCTGGCTAATGAGATATAAGCAGAAGTGTGTGAGCCTTCCAGAAAGATTTCAAGGTGTTGTCTCATATGGGAGAACAACTTTTTGTCTTTCTCCATTACTTCCCTTTTGTGTTTTCCCTGGAAACAGAAATATGATGGTTGGCGCTCCAGCAGCCACATCTGACCATGAGGTAACCTAAATGATGGAAGTTAGGTCAAGTTAAACTCTCACCCATGAATCCATGGAGTGGACCACATGTTGCAGCTAACAGAGCAGAACTTCTATCATCCTAGCCAAAGTCCTGATGTCCATGGAACCGGCCACACTGACTCTGGGCTTCCCACCTCCAGGCTTCTTTTACATAATGGGTTAAACCTTCATGTTTAAGCCATATTTTGCAATTCCCAACTGAAACTAATCCTAACTTAATAGAAGCCTTTTACTTACTAGAGGAAGCTCTGAAGGAGATAAAATGGCACACAGTCTTATACAGGGAGATAGGATAGACTCCACCTGGCAGCTTATCAACTGGTACCTGCTTACAAAAAAAAAACAGTTTTGGCTGCAGTTTCCTTAGTAGTAAAGCCCTGCATCTAATCTCATAAGAGCAGAGCTTTTCCTGGGGAGTTAAGAGGAAGGGAGATTCATCCCCAAGAAACTAAATATTCCATATTATCCATAACTGAAATCTCAGGAAAAACTGATTCAGTAAGGTGGCATGATATGATCTCTTCAGTGAACCCTAGATGATATAAAACTATAGATTTTCCTCACCAATTAAAACAACGCAAACCCCATTACAATCAATTTCTAACAGTTTTAGGCCAGCTTATCTTCTACTATTTCCTCCTGCAGAAAAGCCCTACCAATCCAAATCTCAGCTAATTTCTAAACCTTCAGTTCATTAACTCACCAACCAAGACTCACCCTTACTAGGGTTCACTCCTCAGGCCATGTTGTTAATTGTATTGTGCTCCCCCAAATGTAAATGCCTGACAGTCAGAGACTCAGTTGAATGAATACTCTCTACAGCACTGATGATAGTAACAAATGCCTGGAGGTGGTTATAGAAGAAAGGAAGATGGAGCTATAGCTCCGCTCTGTTCTCCTTCCAAAGGTGTCCCCTAGCCAGCCTGAGACCCCACCCTCTTCTCCTGTTAAAGCTGAAACAGATGTGCTTCTCTACCCCAAAAGCCAAACTCAACAGGTCAAACCGAACTGTCCAGCGGTGAGTAGATCATACCACCCCCCACTGCAGCTAGTAGGGCCAGAACTGGCCATAAGAAGGGGGCTTAGGTGGTGGAAGCCCCAGCCCTGGAGCCTGTTTTACACGAACGTATGGTGCTAAACGCAGCTGGAACCAAGGGTGATTTACAATGACTGCCTACTATTTGAAGAAGGGAGGAGGGGGGTTTTGCTAGTAAAATATTAGGTAGCTTAAGGAGATAATATTCCCCCCTGGTAGGGATGTGATCCTTCTAGGACAGAAAAACAAAGATAAATAAAGAGGGAAAAAAACTGGAAAGGGTACAGGAAAAAAAAAAAAAAAAAAGATTAACTGGAGAGAAGACAGACCTTATAAGGGAAGGTTAAAGGAATTGGACTCATTTGGCATGAAGATGAAAAAACTCATGATACCTTCCCTGCTTTCAAGATCTAGTAGTATTCCAGTGTCTACAAGTGTATGCAAAAAAGCATTGAGTAGTTGTTGACTGACTGATCAGCAAAAGGAAGCTGAAAATTCTCACTCAGCCTCGTGGGGAAGGAGAAAAGCAGATGTGCACAAAGAACAGCAGAATGAGTTTAGGTAAGCCATCCTCAGAGTTGAGAGAGTCTGTGCCACTCTCCCAGCCCCTCTCCAGCCGCCTGCCTGGCCGGTTTCCTCCTTATCCCCACAGAAGTTTATTTATCTCTCCTTCAGTATTACTTTCACTCCACTGCTATTACTTCACTGTTTGCTCCTCACCAGGCAGTGAGCTCACTGGGGGAAGGGAAGGGTAGCAAAATTCCTGTCTTACTCCTGTGTGTGTAGCGTGCGTGTGTGTGTGCGCGCACGCGTGTGTCTGTATGTGTGTGTACATGTGTGGGCCCCAGAACATGGTTCCTAGTACATAATGGGTGCAGAATAATTGAACGAAGCCACCAAATATTTATTATTCACTCCCTGCGTGCCTGGCACTGGGGATAGAACAGTGAACGAGATAAACATTCCTTCCTTCATGGAGCTTTCATTCTACTAGGGGACAGACAACATGCAAGCGAACCCTGACATTGGAGGGAAATACACGCTAGGGAGGAAGAACAAAGTATGGAAGGAGGCTAGGAAGCGCTGGGGGGTGGGTTGGGGAGGAGGTGGCACTGTTAACCAGGATGGTCTGGGAAGCCTGTAAGGAAACTGAGAGCACAGCAAAGAACTAAAGGGGCAAGCCATGGATCACCATGGGGGTGGGGGGGCCTTGGAGGCAGGGGAGCAGCATGTGCAAAACTGAAGATGGGGTCATGATGTACTAGAGGCAATCTGGCTGCGTGGAGGCTTGTAGGCCGCTGTGAGGGCTTCAGCTTCTATTGGGGTGCCAGGGGGAGGCACCGCAGAGGTGTGAGCAAGGAAGAATGATGGGAGTGCAGCCCAGATTTTCAGACAACCCGTCTGGCTACTGTGTTGACAACACATCTAGGGGTAAAAGCGGGGAGCAGGGAAACTGGTTTGGAGGCTACTGCAAAACTCCAGGGGACAGGTGATAGTGACTTGGCCTAAAGAAGTATCAGTGCAGGTTGTAGTCAGGCTCTGGGTCAAAACAGGAAGTGGAATTGACAGGATTTGCTAATGGATAATACTCAAGGTGTGAGAATAAGAGAAGGTAATCCAAGGAGTTTGGGCCTGAGGAACTAAAAAGATAAATTAAGAACAAACTAACAAAAGGACCAACATATAAACCTCCCTCCTTTTGGGTCCTACTAGAGGCAGGGGAATAGGTGAAATAATCCCTCGGCCATTCTCACTGTGCAGGAGTCCACCCCTGGGGAAGATGGTCACCTGGCAGAGGTCCTCTCCCATGCTCCAGATCTGACCACCAGGGCATCCATCTCCAGATCCAGCCTCAGACCCCCAACTTTGCCTCTTGCACTCTCAGCCCCAGGACCCTTCCCTAGGCGGATGGGCACATGGTCTCACACCCACAGAATCTGCTCCCCGGAGCTCTTTATCAACCCTGAACAGGTCCAGAACAGCTCAGTGGAGCTCCTGATAAAGCAGAAGCCCACATTCTTAGCACATACACAACTCCTAGAGTTTCTCCCCACACTTTGTGCTACTTGAGGAGGCAATAATATCTCCAACATGGCAGGAGGTGGTACAGAATTGGGGGTGGAGGTAGGAGAGAACAGGAGATAAGAAAGGTAAGGCAAGAAAGGTTGAGGGTCTATACCCCAAACCTACTCTCAGGCTGTGCCTGCCCTCAGCCATTCTAGAGCATCTCCTGCTCAAACGAAGGCCTCTCAGCCCCACACCACACCTGCTGCTACCACTAATACCACTATATCACCCATCTAGAGCTACTCTTCTCCTCTACCCCCTCACCTTCCAAAGAGCAAAAGGGTACCTTGCATTTCTGTGAGATTCATCTTTTAAAACATACTGTTTGGAAAAAAATAATAATAATTAAAAATAAAAACATACTGTTTGGGGTTTCTTTTTGTAGCCAAATCCATGCAAGTTATGTCCTGAATATTCAGCCTGAGATAGACAAGTCATACAGAAAAAAGAATTCAAAATGGGGTAAAGGTAGGAAAGTGCTTCTTACTGATTATTTTCTAGGCCAATGACTATGAGAGTGGTAAGTTTAAGTGTTTGCTGACTGCTCACAATGTGACCAACATATGCTGGCTGATGAAAGAAGTACATACAAGACAATATCCCTACCCTCAAGAAGCTTACAATCCAGTCAGGAGAAAACTAACATATGTACCCCAACAAACAAGCAAACATTTCCTAAAACTGTATGGCCAGGCTATCAGGGTAAGGACGGTTATGATTCGGGAAGGCTGAGAAGAGAAGGCAGAGACAGGATTAGAAGTAGCACTTAGCAGAACACATGTAGGAGCCTGGGAGGAGGGTGAGAAGTTCCCTGTGAGCTTTGAAAGCCACGTAAGGGAGCCGACTGGGGCCATACAAGCAGCAGCCTGGCCCTCAAAGCAGAATGGCCTGGCCACAGCCACGATGGTGGTGAGAAACAAGATGGAACTGCAGCCAAGCAACGTCCAGGAGCTCTCGCAATCACTTGGGCACCAAATGAAAGGGAACTGGATTGGAACTGTGGCAGTGGGAATCGAAATTTTAAAAGGGAAGGCCATTTAACAAATACTGAGAACCAATTATGCAGATGTAGTTTTAGGTGCTGGGGATAAGCAGTTTCCAAAGACATTCTGAGAAAAGAAATAACAAAGCAGATTAGATATAGAGGTTATACAAACCAACTGTTGACTTTATTTATCATCTGCATCCTGTTCAAAGGCTGGAAGGCTGACAAATACTTCTATACTCCAGTCAATGCCTTAACTTTACCTACAACTGTCCTAAACACAGAATGTTAAAGGAAGACTCCGTTAGTCTTCTATGCATGAGATGGAATGACGGCCATCTCCACTCTTTCATAGCAATTACTCTGTTCTGCTCCGTTTTACACAAATATGGAGGAAAAGATCTGAAAATTTCTAACAATTTCCAAACAGTAAAACACAACAGTTGGGGCACCTGGGTGGCTCAGTTATTAGGCGTCTGCCTTCGGCTCAGGTCATGATCCCAGGGTCCTCGGATCGAGCCCCACATTAGGCTCCCTGCTCAGTAGGAAGCCGGCTTCTCCCCCTCCCACTCCCCCTGCTTGTGTTCCCTCTCTCACTGTGTCTCTCTCTGTTGAATAAATAAATAAAATCTTAAAAACAAACAAACACACACAACAGTTGTTAACATTCAGTGGGCCTACTTTCTCCATCCTTTACCTCACTGTGGCCAAGCACCATCTTCCCTCTGTGGGAACCGGAGGAGATGAGGACAACAGGCTAGTGCTTGAAGGGTACCTATGACTCCACTGGCACTAAGGAAAACTTTTCACTCACCTGAGCTCCCTCCCTGCCCCTTGAATCTCAGGAGTCCCCACAAACCTGGCAAGTTGTGCTCTGCTGAAGACATGGCCACATGCACTGAAGGGGCCACAAGTCTCTTCTGCCACCTCCCATCCCATCCTAACCCACACCCAAATAAAATGCCACACACTCAATTATCAGCCTTTCAAGGTAAGATGCTCCTAGCTTCAGACAAGCAGCTTCTTCACTCACTAAGTAACTAGCTGAGGGTCAAATATGTACAAGTTCCTACGGACATTTTTTTTTTTTAAATAGTTCCACGCCCAGCATGGAGCCCAATGCAGGGCTTGAACTCACCACCCTGGGATCAAGACTTGAGCTGAGATCAAGAGTTGGGACAACAAGAGTGGCTGGGGAGCCACTCAGGCACCCCAGTCCTAGCGACATTTTTAAAGACACTGTCCCCATCTTTACCACACTTATAATACATGGCAAAATCTGAGCCCCTCACAGATTTTTAAATGCAATGGCCATAACAACCAAGACAGTAATAGAGAGACTTTCTTCTAAGTCTTCCCCAAAAGCAGATGGAGATCTGTTTGCTTTCTAACCCCAATCTATAAGACATAAATGAAATTTATTCAAAATGGTATTATTATTGGAGTTGGAATTCTGTGTTCTAACAAGAACGAAGAAAAGAGCCAGTCATTACCCAAAAAAATCAGCCTCTCCCCCTCAGAGCCAGTGCAAATCCAAGAAAGGCAAAGCTGGAGGCAAAGCTTGTTGCTATCATTCTGTCACTCTGTGTTCTTCAGCACCCAGCACTCCCTCCAAAAGGCTGTCCTCCCATCATACCCTTCTGATCGCATTTTTATCTTACACAGTTGAGGCCAAGTATACACAGCCCAGTCTTCTGGCCATTTACAAAGTAACTGCTAATCAAGGGCATCGCTCCATGTAAGACACCACTGCCAATGCCAGAGGCTCCCAAATGATAAGTCTTTACTTTTGTTTGATCATCTGCCCATGTGGCTAATGTGTGCATTTGGGTTTTGTTCACCATCTCAGTACATGGCACACACCCATGCATTTTACCAACTATAATGGGGGGGGGGGTGTCAAGGGGATTAGCTCCACAAGGTTCTGACCCTAGATGAGATTAAAGTCTTAAAACCAAACTCATGCACCTCTGCCAGCTGTCAGCTACCTCAACACTGCCATAGTCTTCGCTAGAATCCTACAGACAACAAGGTTCTGTGGGTAGGGAATTTGGTCCACAAATAAACTGTCTCTTTAAAGATCTGTAGCAATTTAAAAGCAGCTGGTTTCTGGTATGAACCAGTCCTCAGAAAACAACTCTCACTTCATCTACAAGGACAAGATCCAACAATTCGAGTTTTGGGTATTTAAAAAAAAGGGGGGGGGGAATTGCTCCACCCAGATACAGTCAAGACTCAGACACAAGTGCTGGTTCAAGAACAAGGGGTTGGGGTCTTTTAGAAGCAGCAGCCAGAAGGCACTGGCCTTGGCTGCTGAATGTAACTGCACTGCTAAAGCTCAACGTGCTAGTCTAGGTCTGGGACAAAGGGAGGGGAAATATTCCTAAGCAGAAACACTGTAGCTCAAGGGGCAAAAAGCAGGCCCAGAACTCCCCGCGGGAGCCTCAGTGCCACTTAGTCCCAGGACAGATCCAGCAGGGCTGGCCTCGTCCCATGCAGGCAGCTGCCTCTCACTCACAGAGGGAGGAAGACCTCTGACAGAGAGAGAACTGTGTGGCCGAAGGAAATCCAGGCATTCTCCTCGCTCCTCTCCCTCCTCCCCTCTTTTTATTTAAAAAAGAAGGGTAATATTTCTATGCCTGAGAAAAAGTTGTGATTGCAAGAGTCCTTCTAATCAGAAAACAATGACTGACTTTTTAAAGAATTTCAGTAATACCTGGAATCTCCAAAAGATCCTGAAATTGAGGGGAGATGGGTATAATTTTAGTGCTTAAGAGAAGCAAGGGGGGGCGCCTGGGTGGCTTAGTCGGTTAAGCATCTGCCTTCAGCTCAGGTCATGATCATAGGGTCCTGGGATGGAGGTTCGCCCCCCCCCCCACCTTGTGCTCTCTTTCTCTCTCTCTCTCAAATGAATAAAATCTTAAAAAAAAAAAAAAAAAAAAAAAAGAGAAGCACTGAAGACATCATTTCACCACAGTTTAATTAGAGGTAGTTTCTTACTATATATTTTAGGGGCTTTATTCTTTGGTTTCCTGCCTTAAAGAAAGCACATACTCCATACCAACTGCCATGGTGATAGTGGTGGTGATGATGATGATGAATCGAATGGCAGCAGCTATACTTTATTAATCACATCACCACGTGCCAGCATTGTTTAAGAGCTACCTACTATCCACTGATCTATCTTTCCTCATTTAATTCTCATTGTGAAGTAGGTACAATTACCAGCCTGATTTTATAGATAACAAAAGGAAGACACAGAGAAGTTAAGTAATTTGCCCAAAGTCACACAGTAAGTTGATATAGTTGGCACTTGGTCCCAGAAAGTCTGGAACCACTAGACTATTAAACAGCCTCTGTATTTCTACTTGTTAGCATCTTGATCCTGTAACGACCCTTAGTTGTCACTATTATCTGCAAATCACAGATGGAGGGGAAAAAGAGAATGAAGAAAGGTTAGATAATTTGTCTAGCCAAGTAAGCTACGGGGCCAGTAGTCAAATCCAGGTCTCTGACCTCCACATTCAGTACTTTTTCACTTTACCACACTCCGGGATGGTTTAATCAGCCAACATGGGACCTCTGTACAAATGGCTATTCCCGGGACCAGAAGAGGTGACACTAGGTCCCAGGGGCACACAGGCAAGGAAGCTTTAAGAAATGAGAACTAGACAAGAGAGTGAAGGCAACAATTGTGTCATGAGGAATCTGCCATCTGCTGCCAACCTCATGGCTTTAAAACAAAATTCATCCTGTCATTTCCTGCTCAAAAATCAATAGATTTGCTGGCTCTAGTCACCCAATCTCCTCTCCCACTTTCCCTGAGATACTCTGCCCTCCAGTTTGGCCAGTCCCATCCTCATCCCTGCCCCCGCTGTCGCTAAGCACATCTTTCTCAGGCCTTGGCTCATGGCGGTCCCGCACCCGAATTCTACCATGTTCAGACCCCAGTAGAAGACGGGTTCCTCCGTGCAGCCCCTCAGCTCTTCCAGTTCTGCCTGAGTCCCTCCACCTCTGAGCTCCTTCACAGTGCTAGACAATTTAATACTTACTCATAACCAAGCAGTATAGCTTGCCATTGTTTCTGTTTCCCCACTGGAAAATTCGTTAGGGGAACAACCATGCCGGATCCTCAGGAGGCTAGAAGGCCTCCAAGTACAGGCTTGGGAGTCGGCGTGAGATTGGATCCAAACTGCCGCACCTCAGCTGTCCAATTCTTACATAAGTCACTGGTAAAATGCAGACAGAAACAGTACCTACATAATAGGGTATTTCTACGAAGTAAATGAGAGAATGCATTTCTAAGGTATTTTCCACGATGCCTGACAAAATGCTCCACAAATAATTATGTAAATGATAACACATCTGCCCACAGCCTTGCCAAATGCTTGCTGAATGTGCAGTTGGACCTCAACAAGTAGTTGCCATGCAGTGATGGGAAGTTATTAGAGGTTAAGGATTACTTATAAAAACTGGACATCAAGAAAAGCAAGAGGGAGCTCAAGAAAATAAAATATTACAGTGGGATAGGTAGTGAAACAGGGAAAATAAGATCTCAAGATTAAATCAAACCTGTAAATATTTCCTGGGCACTGACTATGTGCAAGTGCTCCTAGGGCCCATACTTGCGGGGCTTACAATCTAGCTAAGCAGTTAAGGCAACACATAAAATAACTAAAAATACAAAAAAGTACATACATGCCAAATAGATAGGATAGCCAGCAGTTCCCAGTTTTTGGGGTGGGGGCATGACGACTCCTTTTCACCATCAACTATTTTGTTATTGTTGTTATTTGATACAGGCTATTCTTTTTTTTTTTTTTATGGTTTTATTTATTTACTTGACAGAGAGAGAGAGCACAAGCAGGGGGAGCAGCAGGCAGAGGGAGAGGGAGAAACAGCCTTCCCGCTGAGCAGGGAGCCCGATGTGGGGCTCGATCCCAGGACCCTGGGATCATGACCTGAGCCGAAGGCAGACACTTAACCATCTGAGCCACCCAGGCGCCCCAATATAGGCTATTCTTTATAACCTGATTGAAAAAAAAAAAATGCCTAACAATAAAAAAAAACCTACCATGAAAAACCTACTATGAATTCAACGTTTTCCAATGAATTTACATGTTGCTAATCACAACAGCGTCTACACACTGCAAAAAGAGCAGAATATATATGTTCGAGATGGCACTAACTCAAACTCAAGCTCAAGCCAATAACACACACAAATGGTCACTGCCCACAGCATGAGGATTACTGGCACAGACTCCTACTGACAACAGGAGTTCAGAAGCAGGGTAGAGATTGGACTACAAACTTCTAATAGATTCAATTCAATAAACAT
Organism: Phoca vitulina; assembly: GCF_004348235.1. Lineage (NCBI taxonomy): Eukaryota > Metazoa > Chordata > Mammalia > Carnivora > Phocidae > Phoca > Phoca vitulina. The sequence goes on along the minus strand of NW_022589762.1, from coordinate 260,499 downwards.
GTAACTAACTTAATTACAATAAACATTTAACTATGATAATGAAAAACAATGCTTATAAAAAGAGGTAAGTAGATCCAAGCAAGTTTCATAGAAGGAAAGATAGATTTGAGGAGATCCTGAAGGATGAGTAAGGGGAAGATGGGCAGAGAGAAGGGGAAAGGAAGGAACATGAGAAAATTAGCATGATGAGCAAAGGAGAGATACAGCAGCAATCAAAGTATTGAAGCCTGCCTTTCTGGGAATGGTGGTGGGGGAAAAGGGATGAAAGGATAGTAACCTTGGCACAAAGTTTAGACTCTCAATACTGAAGGGGCACAGCTTCTCAAAAGATTAGTACAGATGCCAGAGGCTACTGTGGAAAGAGCACAGGCTCTAGAATCCCACAGATCTGGACTTGAATCTGGGATCCACCAGTTACTACATCCTTGGATAGTCAAGGCTTCCCAAGCCTACATTTCCCCACTGTGAAACAGAGATGCAATACTATTTAACTCCTAGGGATATAATGATTTTGAGGTGAGGCTCAAAATAGGCAACTACTTTGAAGTGCCCAGGACAGTGTCCAACACAGAGCAGAACTCAATGATCACCACCACTACTCAAAACCCACAAGGTAGTCTTAAAGGTAAGGCCGGTTCCATGCTGGTCCACCATTTCTCAAATAGATTTGACCACAAAACAGTTTCACATTAAAATTTACAAAAGAATACTAAAGGAGCTCAAGAGGTATTACGTGCACTAAGATTAGCATGGGACAACAAATTTAAGAAGTGCCTAGTGTTAGTATCCAAAATCTATAAAGAACTTATCAAACTCAACACCCAAAGAACAAATGATCCAATCAAGAAATGGGCAAAAGACATGAACAGACATTTTTCCAAAGAAGACATCCAAATGGCCAACACACACATGAAAAAGTGCTCAACATCGCTTGGCATCAGGGAAATCCAAATCAAAACCTCAATGAGATACCACCTCACACCAGTCAGAATGGCTAAAATTAACAAGTCAGGAAATGACAGATGTTGGCGGGGATGTGGAGAAAGGGAATGCAAGCTGGTGCAGCCACTCTGGAAAACAGTACGGAGGTTCCTCAAAAAGTTGAAAATAGAGCTGCCCTACAACCCAGCAATTGCACTACTGGGTATTTACCCCAAAGATACAAATGTAGTGATCCGAAGGGGTACGTGCACCCCGATGTTTATAGCAGCAATGTCCACAATAGCCAAACTATGGTAAGAGCCAAGATGTCCAATGACAGATGAATGGATAAAGAAGATGTGGTATATATACACAATGGAATATTATGCAGCCATCAAAAGGAATGAAATCTTGCCATTTGCAACGACGTGGATAGAACTGGAGGGTATTATGCTGAGTGAAATAATCTCAATCAGAGATTCTCAATCAGAGAAAGACATGTATCATATGACCTCACTGATATGAGGAATTCTTAATCTCAGGAAACAAACTGAGGGTTGCTGGAGTGGTGGGGGGTGGGAGGGATGGGGTGCCTGGGTGATAGACATTGGGGAGCGTATGTGCTATGGTGAGCACTGTGAATTGTGTAAGACTGTTGAATCATAGACCTGTACCTCTGAAACAAATAATACATTATATGTTAAAAAAAAAAAAAAAGAAGATAGTAGGAAGGGAGAAATGAAGGGGGGAAATCGGTGGGGGAGATGAACCATGAGAGACTATGGACTCTGAGAAACAAACTGAGGGTTCTAGAGGGGAGGGGGTCGGGGGGATGGGCTAGCCTGGTGATGGGTATTAAAGAGGGCACGTACTGAATGGAGCACTGGGTGTTATACGCAAACAATGAATCATGGAACACTACATCAAAAACTAATGATGTAATGTATGGTGATTAACATACCATAATAAAGTAAAATAAAATAAATAAAATAATAAAATAAAATAAAATAAATATAAAATAAATAAAATAAAATAAAATAAGTGCCTAGTGATCCAAACTATGAATTCAACAACATTTTGGATAAAGTTGTATTCTATTAATCACAAATCAAAAGGTCTCATAGATAAATTAACTGTTGCAGAAAATAATCGGTTTTTAAAACTTTATAAACAAAATCCTCACCCCTGCAAAAAAGTAAGTAGAATTCAATCATCTTATTAAGAAATGTTTTAATTTTCTCTAGAACACTTCTTAACAGTCTATGGAACACAAGTTTAGGAAGCACTGCCTCAAAGTGGGGTGGGGGTGCTAAAATAGAGGACAAGATAAAAAACAGAAACAGGGAAAACACAATAGATAGAACCTTCTCCTACATTTTTGTGAATCCTGCTAAATTATATTGTACCTCTTCCTACCACCTCCAACTTAAGAACTATTAAAGCATATATTGTGTGCCAGGAACATAACAGGCATTAGGCATTAAGACTTCATAAGAGGGAGGAGGGGATACAGGAAGAGGCAGTGATGGGCAAGTGATCAAATTCTGATTCTGAATTTGGATTTTTTAAAATATATGTACGGTGGGTTGGCGGGGCGGGGCGCCTGAGTGGCTCAGTCAGTTGAGCATCCAACTCTTGATCTCAGCTCGGTCTCGATCTCAGGGTTGTGAGTTCAGGCCCCTCACTGGGCTCCGTGGTAGACATGGAGCCTACATTAAAATATGTATATCTGAAATAAAAAAATATGTGTACGAGAGGGGTGCCTGGCTGGTCCAGTCAGTGGAGCATACAACTCTTGATCTCGGGGTCATGAGTTCAAGCCCCACATTGGGTGTAGAGATTATTTTAAAAAAATAAAAAATAAAAATACATGTATGATTTTACTGAAATCTGATGCTTTTTAAGAAGTGAAAACTAAAGCTTAAAAACAAATAAGACAATCTGCTACTGCAATAAACGGGACACGGTTCTGACTGCAGAAGCTTCTTTATCTGACTCCCAAAGGGAGCCCCCCACCTTTTAGGGACTGGGGTGGAGAATGGAGACCCTTGAGGTATGGGCCCCATGGTTGGTTAATTGCTCACTGAAGGATGGACTGAAAGACAGGTTTAGAACTTGGTACCAACTCCCAACTTGTATTCGACAACACAAGAGGGGCCACTGAAGGAGAACCAGTCCCCCCTCTTCTTGCCTGGCTAAGTAGGTGTCAGAGGCAGCTGAAAATGGCATGCAGACTGAAGGCAGGCAGAGGCAGAGACATCCATCGAGAGGAACCAAAGACTGTGTCAAAGCGTTCACTCAGACCGCTGCCACTCCTCAAACTGAGGACAGTCGCTTAGAGTGTTTATCCACAGTCTGTGCCACCATGCCAGGAGGTGGGTTGGGAAAGATGATCTAGTTACTTTCCGTATGTTCATACTGGCAGCCTAAGCAGCAGCAGAAGGCAAACCCAGGGCAGAGAAGTGGACCAAAGGAAAGTCTGATTAATAATTATACTCTGAGTTTACAGAGTGCTTCTTTCTTTCCTGAAGAACTTGAAGTGCTTTGGAGACATTACTTCACTAGACCCTTCAGGTTCTTTATTTAAACATTTTCACAGGCAAGTCATAGACAGGATCCAGTACATGGGAAAGTTAAGATTTTAAATCCACCCTAACAGATTAGGAAAAGCACACATACCCACACCAATTTGCCCCAGGAAGTCTGAAGAAAGGGGACTAGCAGCGCCTTCTCACAGCTGTTCTGGTGAGTAGCAAAGGCTGCTTCTCAAATACGATTCTGAGAGCTTAGAAAAAAGTGAGTATCCCAAAGGTCCTTAAAAAGTGTCTAGAATTCAACAGAATAGAGAATAGAATAATAGTCCTGCCTCACTCTCCTCACAGTATAGAACAGATAGAGAGCCAAAGTTGCCTTAAATTGTTTATTAGACAAGTCAAAAAAGGGAGGGAGGGAAGATGAGAGAAAAAGAGAAGGAAAGAAAAAAAGCAAATGTATTTTGCCAGGATCAAAGAAGTTTCCATTTTTATCTTAAGAGAGGGATACTGGGTGGGTCCATAAGGCCTGTCTATTGCAGACCAACCAAAACCGTAGATCACAGGATAAATCACCACTCATTTTTTTCCTTTCTTATCCCTAAAAAAAAAAAAAAATACATATGTTTCTAAAGAATACCCAGTCATTTAAGCATTTACTGTGAAACTACTAAATACCAGGCATTGTATTGGGTCTGAGTATAGAATGTGAACAGAGTACTATGTCTCCTGTGCGCCAGAAATGGAAAAACAGTGGTGGACATAATCATCAGTATAAAAGTGTCAGCACATAGACAAGTAAGTTTATACTTATGTACTGCAAAAAAAAGTCTGTGGTGGAAAAGAATAGAATGTAAGAGAGAATAACAGAAGGGACCTCCTTGGCTGAGGCGGTCAGGAAAGGCCTTGGTAATGAAGTATTATCCTGCCCACGCCCAGAAGGATGGCGCTAAGTGAAGGTAGGAACTTTCTCTAGGGGCAGAAGGAAGCACATGTGCAAGGCTGTCTGGTGACAACCGACTTGGGCCTTCTAAGAACCAAGGCCAGTGAGCTTAGAGTTCACTGGGAGAGGAAGAAGAGGTTGGCAGGGCAAACGTGGCCAGCCATACCACGCAAGGCCAGGCTAGGCTTCCTGAGGAATCTGGATGTAAGGACCTTGTTTTTTTCCCTATGTCCTTCATAGCTAGCAGCCCAATGCCTTCCTCATGGCAGACACTAAGAAAATACATGCTTAATTCAGCAAATCAAATATAAACCAGTGACCATTTAACAAGCAATGCAATGACTTAAAATCTTGGCCTTCAAGAATCCTATAATCTGGTTTGTAGAAAAAAGAAACCAGGGCGCCTGGGTGGCTCAGTTGGTTAAGCGACTGCCTTCGGTTCAGGTCATGATCCTGGAGTCCCTGGATCGAGTCCCGCATCGGGCTCCCTGCTCGGCAGGGAGTCTGCTTCTCCCTCTGACCCTAACCCCTCTCATGTGCTCTCTCTCATTCTCTCTCTCAAATAAATAAATAAAATTTAAAAAAAGAAAAAGAAAAAAGAAACCAGACCACCCCTTCGCCCTAAATGACAAATGTTCTTGAGATAAGAAAAATATCCTAAGGCAATATCTGATTAAATGCCAAATGAAACATTCAAGTCATATACAGTTCACTGGAAGGGGGAATAATTTTAGGCTATTGTGACAACAGGTTTCCCAGAGAGAGTGGGACTCCAAGTAGAAACTGAAGTCTGGGGAGTATTTAACTAAGCCACCTGCAGAGGATACTCTAGGCATGGGGAACAGTGTAAATGGAGGTGCAGAAGTAGAAACGAGCAAGGTCCATTTGGGAGAAATAAGCACACAGGGACAGCTGAGCCCACCCTGAAACACACAGCGGTCCACCGCACAGGCTGTTCCAGGCCGGCTCACCCCAACCTCAGGGCCTTGCTTGGAGACAAGAGCAAGATTCCCACAGGCCAGGGCCCCGGGCTGGTCTCCTCCCTGGCATACTCTGAGGGAGCAGGAAAAGGAAAGTGAGTGAAACTTGTCTGCCCCAAGGGAAGGACAGGCAGAGAGCTATGGATCCCATTCACTGGGATAAAAAAATTAAATGCCAAGAAAGGCAAGAAGGGGAAAAAAATCCAAGTTGTTGTAGTATTATGCAACTGAAATTCCATGCATAAGCCAGGAAACTCAAAGGTCACAGTTCCCACAGCAACTGTAACCTGAACCATCAGCGCATGTAGTCTTTGGCACTGCCAGACCAAAGCAACCTACCATGCTCAGTGCCGGGCAGCCCATGCGCTGCCAGCACATACCTGCAGCCCAGCCACCCTGTGGCCCCGCCCCTTAGCGCCAGGGAGGCCGCGCCAGCGCTCTGCTCCTAGCTCACCTGGGCTGCCCACATCAGGCTGCACTGGGCCCTGGGCCATTCTCTGCAGTCTCTGTCTGATTCTTTTGGGCAGAGCTTTGACCTGACTCCATGCCTACTTAACTAAGGGTCTTTAATCCTAACTCTTATGTTGTGTTATTTTAAGAAGGGAAGTGTATGCGGGGGGGAAGGAGGGAGGGGTGCTACCACCTGCTTCTCTTGCATGTTGTGGCATCCCAACACTTGCAAAGCCTCACCTTATGGGAAACAGGGCAGGGCATGGGGGAGGAGATGGAGGGGTGGCAAGAGATGTTGGGTTTCAAAGGACATCTATCAAAAAAGTGAAAAGACAACCCACAGAATGGGAGATTTCTGCAAATCATATATCTGATAAGGGACTTATTTCTAGGGAATATGTAACTGAGCCCATGTTCCTTCCCAAGAGTGGATACGACACAGGTAGGGTCATCCAGACGCTGCACTCATCCTGAGGCCTGTATGTTGTGATGGTGGAGGATGGGGCAAGAACCCCCTTCCACCTTCATCCCCCAGCCTGGGGTGGCAGTTAAGGCTGTGGTGCAAGGAAGACCAACAGGCACCTGGCTTAGAAATGGATGATCATGGGACTATTTTTTTATTTTTTAAAGATTTTATTTATTTATTTGACAGAGAGACACACAGCGAGAGGGAACACAAGCAGGGGGAGTAGGAGGGGGAGAAGCAGGCTTCCCGCTGAGCAGGGAGACCGATGCGGGGCTCGATCCCAGGACCCCGGGATCATGACCTGAGCCGAAGGCAAATGCTTAACAACTGAGCCACCCAGGCGCCCCGACCATGGGCCTTTTTAAAAGACAAATCGCCTGAGGTCCTCCTCCTCACTGTTCAATCATCACAACAGAAAAGACTCACCTAAAAATCGTTATATCCTGGAAATCTTACCTCCCTCTGGGCCATGGCTTATGTGCATAACTGAAATTACAGGCTTGCGGCAAAGAACGACTTTTCTGTTACTTTGGCTGCCAAGGTGGACAGAGATAAGGGAAGCAATACAGTAGTCAAGAAAAAGCCCAGCTCCTGAGAGCTGGGTGACCAAGATGGGCTGATCCACACTGAGCAGCTGTCGGACCATGAGCATGTCCCTCGATGATGCTGATAAACCACCCTGCGTGATCTCCACGAAAACTGAGGAAGTATAATTAAGAGCCTACACTACAGGGCCTAACACACAGGAGGTGCTCAATAGACAGGAACTATGGAGATTGTTATTTCTTTTCACACTTCATGTTTTAGCAAAAATACTGCTATCCAACCTGACGGCTCACTTCATTTACAAAAGCTGGGTCCAAACTAATGCTTTGGTCCATTTCACAGCAACAGCAATGACAAACAATAGCAGCTAACGCTGAATGTGTGCTTACAATGTGATGAGCACTGTTTCATATGCTGCTCTTTGAACTTCACACAGGATTTCATTTAATCCTCACAGAACCCCGTGAGATAGGTACTAATATACATAATATACACATTTGATAGGTGAAGAGATAGAAATTTAGTAATGTACTCAAGGTCACATAGTTCTAAGTAGTAGAAGATGGAACTTAACCCAGGCAGTCCAACTTTAGAGTCCTCATACTTAACCACACCATGTCCGTCTTCAAAGTATCTGCCCTCACCAAGAATAAAGTAGGCAAAGAGGCCAAAGTGTCACAGGTTCCAAAAACATTCCAAGAGTGACTTCTCTGAAAGAACTGTCAGTCTCAGGTTAACCCTGTGATCGCAAAACCATATGGCATGGTTCTATGGAAGACAAAGGCCAGAGCAATCCAAGATGGCATCATCACCCACTCTCATGCACTTGATCCCAGGCAGCCCAATTCAAAGTGGGAATATGGGACCATGCCTCATTTCAAAATTGCACTTGCTAAAGGCACCCAAGCATTTTGATACCTCCTCATGGGTAACAAGAAATGAACAAGCCTAGGAATCTTTAAATTGCCTTATACCCTAATTGATTCACTTCCTATTTCATAAATCCCCACTACTTTCTTGCACCTGAAAAGACAGAACTTCTCATCTTCTCCACTTTTCCTGATTATTAATCAGGTTTCCTCTCCCTCTCACATTTTTGTTCTTATGTTCCACACACTCCCAGCCCCCAGCTGCATGATTTACTTGTCCAGATTACATGCAAAGGAAAAAACTCCACACATTCATTTATCCCAACTTAGGAATGGAAATACCTGATAAAGACAGCTAAAGGCATACAGAACAAATGAGGCCCTGAAATACCACATTTGCAAGTAATCCCAAGTATGTCCCCCAAAAGGGACCCCAGCATTCCTACCTACCAGTAGGAATGTGATCTTAGACAAGAAACAGCCCCTGCTGCATACCCCTTGAGCTTGCTGCCTCATTGACAGGAAACAGTATGGAGGTGCTGGGTGGCTCACAGGAGGTAGCAACTGAAACAGCCAAGAGAACACACATTTTTATGTAAAGTAAAATGTCTTCTTTTTAGTCCTGTCTGAACAGTATAGGGAGAAGGTAGACCACTAAAATACTTTGTAGGGATCCAGGTAGGAGGTAGTTTAAGTATTTCACTCTGGTAACTTATCTACATAACCCAGATGGATTTCTTGTTATTAAATTCCTTGCCTTATAGAGTAAATATAGCCGAAAATCTTGTTAGATAACACAAAGGAGTTAAGATTACAATAGGAAATGACACTGCTCCATTTTCCTGGCCTGTGCTTAAATACAACCTCAATACCCTTGTGTCCAACCCCCAACTATTCCCAGAAGCCTGGCCCCAATGGGTTCAGCAGTCATCAGCCTATGGTTGTATTTTTACCAGCGACATGGTGACTAAAATGCTATGAAGAGCCTATATGGGGCGCCTGGGTGGCTCAGATGGTTAAGCGTCTGCCTTCGGCTCAGGTCATGATCTCAGAGTCCTGGGATCGAGTCCCACATCGGGCTCCTTGCTTAGCAGGGAGCCTGCTTCTCCCTCTGCCTGCCACTCCCCCTGCTTGTACTCTCCCCCTCTCTCTCTCTCTCTCTGGCAAATAAATAAATAAAATCTTAAAAAAAAAAAGAAAAAAGAAAAAAAGAGCCTATATGCCTTAGTCTTTGCTTTCAGAGGATTTCAAGTTTCTAAAAGCTAACACCTGGGTAGCTTAATTGATTAAGCGGCCAACTCTTGATTTTGGCTCAGGTCATAATCTCAGGGTTGTGCGGGGCTCCCCACTGAGCACAGAGCCTGCTTAGGATTCTCTCTCCCTCTCCTTCTGCCCCTCCCCCCGATCGTGGGCGCACATGCTCTCTCTCCCTCTCTTGCACGCTCTCTCTCTCAAATAAATAAATCTTTAAAAAAATAAATAAATAAATAAAAGCTAAAACAAACTCACCAACATAAGAAGTTGCAAATATTAAAGTTATCAGACTGGCTGTAAACTATTCAACTCTAGAGACTTGTTAAATATAACAGAAATACCTGAAAGCATCGAAATCTGTCATGTAAATCTGGGTTTACTCAAGAACTGAGGGCAAATTTGACTCATCAAAATTAATTAAACTTTTATGCTCCAAAGCAAAAAGGATACCATCAGGAAACTGAAAAGACAACCCACAGAATGGGGTAAAATATTTGCAAATCGGGTATCTGATAAGGAACTTTATCTAGAATATATAAAGAACTCTTACAACTCAGTAATAAAAAGTAACCCCAATTTTTAAATGGGCAAAGGATTTGCATAGATATTTCTCCGAAGAAGATGTACAAATGGCCAATAAGCACATGAAAAGATGCTCAACATCATTAACCACTAGGGAAATGCAAATCAAAACCACAATGAAATACCGCTTCGCATCCACTAGGATGGCTACAATCAAAAAGACAGATAATAGCAAGTGGTGGTGAGATGTGGAGAGACTGGAACCCTCATACATTTCTGGTGGGAATGCAAAATAGTGCAGCTACATTGGCAAATAGGTAGGCACTACCTCAAAATGTTAAACACAGAGTTACCATCTGATCCAGCAATTTCACTCCCAGGTATAGAAATACACAAGAGAAATGAAAACATATGTCCACACAAAAACTTGTACATGAATGTTCATAGCAACATTACTCAAAATAGCCCAAAGCAGAACTGCTGAATAGATAAATGGAGTATATCCATAAAATGGAACATTTGGCCATAAAAAGGAACGAAGTTCTCATGCATGCTACAACATGGATGAACTTTAAAACACTCTGCTAAATGAAAGAAGTGGCTTTCTTGAGTGGCTGCCTAGGGGGGAAGGGCGCTGGTGAGAAGTAAAGAGTCAGTGCTATGGGTATAGGACCTCTTTTGGGGATGACAAAAATGTTCTAACATTGATTGGAGTGATGCTTGTAAACTCTTTTGAATACACTAAGAACCAGTGAATTGTACAATCTGAATGAATGAATTGTATGATATGTGAATTATATAATAAAGCTGTTAAAAAAAAAGAAAAAACCCAACTGAGAGCAGTAACCACGTCATTGTATTTTCCTACACAAGGGCCTGGCACACAGTAGGTACTCAATAAATGTTGGTTAAATAAAGAAAATAGAAATGTTGAGTCTTTCACCAAAGATATCATTAGAGGAATTCGCCACACTGCATTCAGTGACTTCGGTGAGACAAGTCCCAGCCGAGAGGAGACAGGAGCCCCTCTGCAGCACCTTCTCCCAGCCCAGCACACTCCCTACGCATTGGGCTGATATTCTCAGTCTGAAGTTTTTTCTAAACCTGGATTTTAACATGCTTTGCTGGTGAATATAAAAAGCCAACAAATATTTCTGAAAGCACATAATGTGAGCTCCTGGTCAGGTGCTATGAGGAACAGGAGGGAAGTCTGGGATGTGGTCCCTCTCTAGCAGCCTGGTTAGAGGCAGAACTGGCATTCACGAAATAAGCAGAGACTCCAGGGCAGTGGATGAAGGGGATAAATCAGGGAACAGAGACAGTAAAAGCCTTTAGTCAAAAGTAGGATATTCTTCTGGGGTCCCCCAAGTAAATTATTGCAAAACTACTATCATGCCTTGTCCATATGGCCTTCCCCAGCCTACAATCAGACTTAATTGCTTCCTCCACAGCATTTTGTTTAAAACCACCTTATATTACAGTCCATTGTACGTGTTTCTGCCTCACTCATCCCCCTCCCCCCGTGCAATACATTCCTGGTGGGTAAGGACAGTGTCAACAATTTTGTCTCCTTGAAAACCATTACCACCAAGTCCTGCATACAGTAAGCGGATAATTCATACTTGTCAACTTTAAGTATTTACTTCACAAAAAATATTATTAATGCCTCTTTTCTTATTTCTTAAACCACCTTAGTCGGCCAAAGTGATGTTGGCATCTGAGTTACCAAACAGCCTAAAAGCAGAATCCTTAGATTGTTTCACCACAACTTTCACATGATCTACAGCAAGCACCCACACAATATGGTCCACGCCCACCTCTCTTTCCAGAACTCCCCCCTCCTTCTTTCTTATCATTATGCTTCAGTGCAATGGCCTGTCTGCTCCTCAAGCCTGCAAACCTCCTGCAGGCCTAAACTGTTCACTCTGTTTAGGCCTGCAGTTCACTGTTCACTCCCCATTCACTAGCGGTCTGTGCTTAACTTTCGTATCCTTTTCCCTGGGAGGCCTTACCCACCTCCCCACTCCAGCCCAGATGAAGTACTCTGTCCCACACTTTCCCTGGACCCTGCACTGATCCTTCCCGCAGGCCCCTCACACACTATACTTGTTTGGCTGTCTCCCCCACTAAACTGTGAACTCCATGAAGGCAGTGTTTATTTAACTCATGGCGGGGGGTGGTGCTGGTAAATGCTTAACTGCCTATTCTCCAAAAACATGCTCATGTCTTTACAGGTATATTTATGTGTACATATATTTACATTTATAATAAATATTACTGATATAAAAAATGTGTAGCATACAACAGCAATAAAATATACAGAATAGTAATAAATATGTAGTAATATCTAATAAAGTATATGGTAATAAAACATAATACTCTCTACTGTAAATTCCATATACCCAATTGATTCTCACAGAATGCTGTCACAGATTTTTGTCTAACTCATACCTATAGACAACTCATGAATTCAATTGATAAATAAGTGAATGTTCATATTTTCATTTACTTTAAGGAGTAAAATAAAACTGGAACAAGAAAGATGTATGTATATCAAACAGGATATGAGCAACTTCTTTGCTGAACTGGACCCTAGCTTTCAAACACTAGATGAATATTTCATCAATTTTTTGTGCTAATTCACAACATAATGGCTATAGACATGAAACACTGAGTTTGGGGGCACCTGGCTGGGTCAGTTGGTAGAGCATGGAACTCTTGATCTTGAGGTTGTGAGTTCAAGCCCCACACTAGGTATAGAGATGACTTAAAAATAAAATCTTAGAAAAAAAAAACAACACTAGGTTTGAACTGCAAATGTTAACATTTTTCCATCACTTTCTTAGGCAATGAACAAAATAATAAATCAGGCCCTGATTTTTAGTGCTGTTCGTTTCCATGGTATAAATACTCTCATCATGGCCAATTTCAAGCTACCAATTTGACACCTCTGAGCATGGACACAGAGCTGGGAAGAAATGCAGCATAGCTCACTATTATTTAGTATCTCCACCATATGGGTACAAGAGACACAGAGCATTGTTTATGCTAAAATAATGAGGAAGTGATTAATTTTCATTATTTATTATGCTTGTTTTTAATATAATTTATTTAATTGTAAGTGTACAGAATTAATTTTTAATAGTGGCTGTACTTATCAACCAACCTGCAAAATTCCTGAAAATTTAACAAGGTAAAGACAGGCCATGATTTACTACTATATTCCCAGTGTTTAGTACACAAAAGGTGCTCATGCATATCTGTGAAAACAAAGCATAATCCTGTAGTTACTTCCCTCCTAAGAGTCTGCTCTTCTAGAGGGAATCAAGACTTTCCTATAACAAGATTTTACTGTATCTGGGAATTTTGAATGCTAGAAAGAATAGGACAATCTTCCATGTAACACATTATCTTTCAAAGGAGGGGCTCTTTTAATACTTAATATAGCTCAGATGTAAGACATTTTTGATAAATTCTCCCTGAGATTTCTTCCACAAAACACTCAGGCACTGGGAAGTTAATTTTAAATCCTTTAACAGTCTGAGTTGGTTTAGCACCCTGGGTGGCATTATTCACAGGGTGTTCCTTAAACCTCATGAGTTCTGGCTCCTGGAAAAAACAGAGCTCAACAAGTATCTCCAGGCCCCAGAAGGTACTACGCTGGCATTGAGAACTGCTGGGAGCTTACTCACCAACTCCCTGGATCTCTTTTTAGCTCAGCTTGGGTCCTCCTAATGCTATTTCTTTTTACATCACTGTTGTTACCCTCCCTTGAAGTTTCTTTCTCTCGTCTTCGCACCTCTCCTTGGTTCCCTGTAGATCGCTTCGCCAAAGCTGGTTTTGGTCCTTGGCTTCTCATCATCCTCCCCACTCAAAATCAGCTGTCTCTTGTCACTAATGACTCCTAGATCTACATCAGACTACCTGAATACTCATCTCTACTTTCTATTTTCATGGCAAACAAACCCTAAAGTACTTCCCCCAGCTATCAGCAACTGCAGCGTCCTTCAGATCATACCAGTATCTCTGTGCCTTTGACACTACAAGCCTGTCACAGCTGCTCCTCTAAGAGTACAGGAGACAGACTCGACTGCACAGCCAGGATTTGGTGAACCTTTATCTTCTGTAGACTGAATAACATGAACAAAGCCAGGAGTGAGGTTTCATTTTCCCAAGTATAAAATAAAGCTGAACTTGCTTTTTCAGACCATGCGTGCTACTCTGCTCCCCAGACAGCAGCTAACAGGAGCCCTCCTTTCCCCTTGGCTGTCATCTTCATCCCATCACAAGCAGTAACATGCCCAAGATCCCTACACATCTCCTCGGTCTATCCCCCTTTTCCCGTTTCTGGCCATCAATCTGTCTTCATTGCCCACCAGGGGAAGTTATCCCAAACTGCCTGCCCATGGGCCCACTCCGCCTCCAGCCCATCTTCCCCAAGTACTTTGCACAGAGTGCCACTACCCTATTTAAGAACCTAAAGCTCCCTATCAAAATCTAAGAGAATATTCCTCTTCCTAGGAGATAAACACGTAAGTATTTAGTGGTCAAGGAATGCAATATCTTTAATTCATATGGAGAGAAAGAAAAAAAATATGAAAAGCAAATTGGTGCAAAATGAAAACAACTGGTGGTTCTGGGTAAATAAGAGTTCCTTATACTATTCCTGCACTTTTCTGAAATTGTAGCAAAACAAAGTTACAAAAAAAACCCTACACCTCTCATCTTAACATCAAAGTTTGACAATGAACAGTCCCTTCTCACTAAGGACTTCAGTCCAGCTGGTGATGGTCACATCTTTATCTAGTATCTTGTTTTTGTTCCCCTTCTCTACACCTAGACTCAGGATTTCCCCTGCTCCTCCCTAACAACCAGCTTCCTTCACTGACTCACTTCTTCCAGGGGTGCTGAGGAAGGAAAAGAACTTAACATTTACTGACCATCTGCTACCAGCCAGGCCAGTATCATGCTTGGCACTTACTGCATATTCTTTCATGTAATTCTGCTAACAACTCTGCAAGGGAAGCGAGAGCTCAAGCCTTGGAGAGATTAAGACCCTGTGGTCCAAGATTACAGAGTGCAGAGCTGGAATGGGATCCCAGGTTGGCCTCTGTTGTCCACAGCGCTGCCCACACCTCATTAATCCCCTTTCCAGACCAACCACAGCCTCTTCATTTGCTCAACATGTACTTACTGCCTGCTTCGTGCCAGGCCCTATTCTAAATGCTAGAGATACAACAGAGGACAAAACAGATAAAGCCCTGTGACCTCACGCAGCTTCCATTTGACAATAAAAACTGTATTCATCAAACACTCCTATAGTGCTTACTCCATGTCAGGTGTTAGGCTAAGCATTTAATAAATATTAATGCGTTTGATCCTCATAAAAATTCTATGAGTTAGGTATTTTTCTTACAAATGAGGAAACTGAGACTAAAAGGGTTCCATAATCTACCCAAGTTCATATAAGTAGTAAGTGGTGAAGCCAAGACTTGCACTCAGGTGGTCTGGCTCCAGAGCCCAGGCTACTATGCCTCTCAATAAATGTTAAGTAAAACATGCTAGAGGGTGGTTTAAGTACCCTGGAAAAAAGGAAAAAGTAAAGCAGGATGAAAGGAATTCAGAATACTGAGGGACACATTGAAATTTTAGACTGGGTGGCACGAGTAGCGTTCATAAAGACGGTAACATTTGAGCAAAGGCATGCAGAGCCTAAGGAGGTCAACAGTGTACATCGTAGGGAAGACTGCGTCACGGAGACCGAACAGTCTGTGGAAAGGCCTGAGGCAGGGCATGCCTGGGATGTCCAAGAACAGCAAGGCAGCCAGAGAAGCTAGAGCACAGGGAGCAAGGGGAAGAGTAACCACTGCCTTCTGAGCAGCAGAATACATGGTTTACACTGGATTCTCTGTATTTGCTGGGTGTTCACTAACTGCTCTTTTACTATTTATCTTGACTCCCCAGATGAACTGTGAACTCTAAGAACACAGCCTGTGGCTTCTACCCTCTTTGTATGTCCCTACTACTTTTAAGTTAATGTTTACTGAATCTGTCTGCCTTGCCTT
This sequence comes from Phoca vitulina, assembly GCF_004348235.1. Taxonomy (NCBI): domain Eukaryota; kingdom Metazoa; phylum Chordata; class Mammalia; order Carnivora; family Phocidae; genus Phoca; species Phoca vitulina. The sequence continues at coordinate 244,952 of NW_022589762.1, read as the reverse complement.
TGTGGATTCCATAAACTACAAAGAAGACAAGCAGATCCTGTGAGGGCAGCTTCGGACATCTCTGACCATCAGTCCTCCTACACTATCGGTGAACAGTAACCTCTATCTGTGTTAGGGGTGCTCCTATGAAAATGTCAGTATGTAAATGGTACTCGTAGTTTGTTTCCAAGCACACCTGCAAATGTTATACTCAAATTTCATCTCCAGGATGTCCCTTTAAAGATTTTATTCATTTATTTGGGAGTGAAAGAGAGAGCACAAGCAGGGGGAGGGGCAGAGGGAGAAGCAGACTTCCCACTGAGCAGGGAGTCCGTGGGGCTTGATCCCAGGACCCTGAGATCATGACCTGAGCCAAAGGCAGATGCTTAACTGACTGAGCTACCCAAGCGCCCCTCCAGGATGGCTGATAGCCAGCATCTCTCTACTTTACAAACGGCAAAACTGTGACACAGAACCATTAAGTGATTCACCTGAGCTCACTGCACAACAGCTGAGTCAAGGTTTTCTCATGTAGACTGGGAGATCAGGGAATGCAGAGGCACCTGGCACCTTTATCCTCCTTTGTGACCCACCCCCCACCCCATGGCCGGCACAGGGCCTCGCAGACCTAAGACTGAGGACTCCTGACTCAGATTTCAGATGTCCTGGATCACAAGAATGGGCTCTTTGAAGGTCAGTAATGACTGAACACCATGAAGGGTCCCAATCACATCCACACTGGCAAAGACCAAGCATTTAGTTAAGTCATACAGAACTTAGGTAAATGGAATGAGACACCCATGTTACACAATGATAAAAGCCTTCCCTTTATTCCTTTCTAATCAGGTGCAGAATTTCCAGATTCCTTTTCCCATAGTTCCCATGGAACTCAACAAGCTATCACTACTCATAAGAACTAAAGTGTATACATCAAACATTCCCCTATTTCTGGTTTCAGTCTATAAAGAAAGCAGAAAGAAAATCCCCTTTTGCTCTAAGTCAGAAACGGTAGTAGAGCTTTTCCTCCCATTTTATTTCCAAAATAAATGACTCCAATTTAATTCCATTTTATTTTCCAGATCAAGCCCGGAACAAATCTACCCTAGAAGAATCATGTTGCATAGGCTGAGGAGCAATGGAGGAGAAGAAAGCCAAAAGAAAGTGTTTGTAACCATAAGTGAAAGCTTGGGTGCTGCGGCCACCATGTTCCAGTTAGAAGATGAACTGTCTCCTGAGGGCATCAGGAGATGGCAGGGGCTATAGGGAAAGTAAAAGGCATGCCTGCCCTAGGGCAGCTTAGCAGCTCATGAGAACAAGTGATCCTTCAGCCCTGGGACTGCTTCTCCTTTTGGAGAAGCCCACTGACCAGCCCAAGCATAAGTCCTAGAGAACTGCTACTGCTGGAGTGTGGGTCCCCAAAGCCAAGCAGGTAGCTGTCTGTGTCTGCAACTGTTAGAGGGAATAACAGCATCATTGTTCCTTACATATGGCAGATAGGCTATGAGTAACAGCTATTAGAGGTGTGTTGGCTCCAAAAACCATAATTAGATTGTATCACCATACTGTGGTTACCTTTTTCTTGATAAATTCATGCTGAAGTATTTAGTGGTAAGAGGGGGCAGGATGTCACCGACTTTCAAATGGGTCAGAAAAAAAATGGGAGGAGAGTGGGAAGAGAATAAAAAAGCAAATGGGGCAGAATGTAAACAATTAATAAAATCTAATTTAATAGACCTAGATAACAGGTACAAGGGAGCTGCTCTCACAACTTCTCTGTGAATGTGAAAGTATATAAAAGGGAAGTTATCCAATAACGGAACTTTACCTGTGCCCCGACAAACAGGTGGGCAAGCTCTCCCAGTTATAGCAGGAGCCACCTCCCGCCTAAAGCATCCAGAGGCCAAGGCATCAGAGGGGGCTGGCACAGTGACACCCATGGGGAAACAACTGGAACAATTAACAATGCTGACAGAAGTCGGGGAGCACGTCAGGCAGCTGCTATCTCTGGGCTTTTCTCTAGCATGAAGTCGTGCTCTCAGGTTTTTCTCCTGAATCAAGTCATATTCTCAGCACATGGAAAATAAAGCCAGTTTTACCAAAAGGGGGCTGGGAAGGCACGAAACTTGAAGCTTCGGCATCATCTGGGGCTCTTCTCTTCCCTTATCTCTTCTATCTAATCAGTGTCCTCTTTCCAAAATGTCTCTGGCTTCAAGTCCCTTCCTCTCTATTCCCACTGCCAACAACCTGTTCCAGTTCCCTGTCATGTCACACCTGAATTACTACCAATCACTCAGGGTGGGCAAACCATGACTTGTGGGCCAAATCCAACCTGCAAACAAAGAAGGGTTTTACATTTTTAAATGGCTTGGGGGAAAAAAATCAAAGACTATTTTGAGACATGTGAGAATTACATGAAATTCAAATTTGGAGGGCCATAAATAAAGCTTTGTTGGCACACAGCCATGCCCATTTGTTTACCAATTGTGTGCAGCTGCTTTCCTACTACAATAGCAGCTGAGTAGCTGCATCAGAGACCACATGGCCCCCTGAAACCTAAAATATTTACTTTCTGGCCCTTTATGGAGAAAAGTTTGCTGACTCCTCCCACAGGTGGTCTTGCTTGACTTTCATCTTTCCCGCCTCCACCAGATTATAGACACAAAATACTGTTTCCATGCTGTTTGTTGCTCTGTGTTCCAACACCTCTGATGAACTCCCTGTTGCCTATAAACTTCACATTGTCTCATTGCATCCATCAGACCAGGTGAATAAACTTGCTTTTAGCAAGAAAAGCCCACAAAGGCCAGGCCTTTGTTCATGCCACTCTCTGCCTTTTAGAAAACTCTTCTTGCCTTCAGCTGCTAAGCCTACCTTTCAAGAATCTGGGAGCATTTCCTGGTTCCCTTTCCTCTGCTTCCACAGCACCCTATACTTACCCTCATCAAGCTCTTACCACACTACACTGAAATCATCTATTTGCGTGTGTCTGTCTCCCCAGCTACAGTAAGATTCCAAGAGGGCAAGGAACATGTCTTACTCATCTCCAAACACCCAGACAGAACATGGCACACCAGTCCAGAAACACTGAACTCAACTGCAACCAGTCAGGCTGGCCTCCTCACTGCCCTGAATGCATCCTGCTCATTCTCAATTGCAAGCTTTGCTCATACCAGCACCTAGACAATCCTACCAATGACCTGGGACACAGTCTACAGGCCCAAGTGAGTCAGGGTGGACTAGGGTTCAAACCCCAGGCTCTTCCCACTCACGTGCTGTGTGCCCTCAGACAAGATAATTCTATCTCAGAGTCCTCATCTATAAAGCAGGGATGATATAGTACCACCTAACTTGCAGGGTGGACGATGCATGCACAGCATCTAAACCAACGCTTGGTATATAATAAATTCTCAAAAGGTAATACAGTTGGCCCTTGAAAAATGGAGGGTTGAGGGTGCTAACCCCCATGCAGTTGAAAATCTGTGTATAACTTTTGACTCCCCCAAAACTTAGCCATTAATGTTCTACTGTTGACCAGAAGCCTTACTGATAAACAGTTGATTAATATGTACTTTGTATGTCATATGCATTATGCACTATATTCTTAGAATAAAGTAAGCCAGAGAAAATGTTATGAAGAAAACCATAAGGAAAATACATTTCAGGAAAATACAGTTCAAACCTGTGCTATTCAAGGGTCAACTGTAGTTATTGTCCTTACAACCGGGTCACCTGTCTGTGCCACTTTGGTATTTCATTGCTTTTCTTTCCTCTTTCCCCAAACTTCTTTTACATTTATACCATATCTTCTGAGGCAGATGCATTCATCAAGAACAGGGTAAGGTCATATATTTCTACAAACCTGTGCCCTGCCCTAATACCCAGTATAGTGCAACACGTGGAGGAAGAGCCCAACAGATGATAAATTAATGAACAATTTATTCCAGGAAGCCTAAATAGTTGCTAATAAGAAAAAGAATGCAGAGCCAGGGATAAGGCCAAGAGTGATAAGGTAGAGAGCAGAAGTTGAGGGCAAGGGGCATTTGAGGGTACTCTTTTTTTTTTTTTTTTAAGATTTTATTTATTTATTTGAGAGAGAGAGTAGGAGAGAGAGCACAAGAGTGGGGTGAGGGGCAGAGGGAGAAGCAGACTTCCTGCCGAGCAGGGAGCCCGATGTGGGACTCGATCTGGGGACTCTGGCATCATGACCTGAGCCGAAGGCAGACACTTAACCAACTGAGCCACCCAGGCGCCCTTGAGGGTACTTTTATATTAAGCATGAACCCATACCTGCTCTGTCCCTGGAGAAGAAACCCAGTGTCTCAGTATTCTCCTCCAAGTTTCATAAGCAACAGTCACCAACAGTATTAGCTAACATGTAGGGTGCTCAATGGGTACCTGGCAGAATTCTACACACTTACAACCAAATAAATAGGATTATTGTGCCACTGCACAGATGAAGAAACTGAGGCCCAAGGAAGTTAAAGTACACATCCAAAGTCACGCACCCTAGTAAATGGTGCAGAACAGTCTAGTTCCAGTGCTCATGGTTTTTTTTGTTTGTTTTGTTTTTTAGATTTATTTATCTGAGGGGCGCCTGGGTGGCTCAGTTGTTAGGCGTCTGCCTTTGGCTCAGGTCATGATCCCAGGGTCCTGGGATCGAGCCCCACGTCGGGCTCCCTGCTCAGCTGGAAGCCTGCTTTTCCCTCTCCCACGCCCCCTGCTTGTGTTCCCTCTCTTGCTGTGTCTCTCTGTCAAATAAATAAATAAATCTTGAAAAAAAAAAAGATTTATTTGACAGAGAGAGAGAGAGAACACAAGTAGGCAGAGCGGCAGAAAGAGGGAGGGGAGAAGCAAGCTCCCCACTGAGCAGAGAGCCCGATGTGGGGCTCGATCCCAGTACCCCAAGACCCCGGGACCATGACCTGAGCCGAAGGCAAACACTTAACTGACTGAGCCACCCGGGCACCCCTCCAGTGTTGATGTTCTTAACCACTCCACATTTTGGTCTTTTTAATCTAATTTAGCTCCACCAATTGCCAGCTGAGAGATATCAGGCAAGTCATCTCACCTCACTGAGCCTCATGTTTCCCAACCTGTTAAGTGGGCACCATATACTTAACTGCTGTTAAGGATCAAAGGAGATTATGTCATAAAGTGTTTTTATGAAGTAGACTCCTGATATATTAGTTCCTTTCCCACCTGTCCCATACTTCAATATAAGTTAGGTTTTTAGCCAAAACCCTTGGCCTGCTTTACTCTACTAGCAGGGAACAATCTACACTTCACCCTGCATTTTCTTGCCCATCGCCTTTGCCCAATCATTTGGGCCTCATGAAAGCTTGCAGAAATAACCTGGAGACAAGCATGAAAGGAAAGTGCGCATGGAGCCGAGTGAGGCAGCACAGACAGAGATGGTCCAGCTGAATCCTGGTGCGCAAATGAATACGCATGAGCAAAAGCTGGCCAGCTGGGCACTGCCAGGATGAGCCCTGACTGATGCCCATAACAGCATCTGGGTCTGTCTGTCACACCAACAAGCCGGGATGACAGACCTGGGAGCCTGTACAGGCAGAGCCCAGTGACTCCTGTGGCTCTGAGGCTGCACGCATACTGGGGGATGGAGAGTGTCCAGGCAGGTAAGTGATGCAGTCATTTCCACCAATGGTGGAAGATCAGACTGCCTGAAAAAGTTGTATACAGAAAAAGTAAAATTTTGAATTCCTACAGAGAGAATCCTGTTGCAAAATTCCTTCACTGTGAAGAATTAAATTTAAAGCCAAGAAGTACAGACACACACTATTATATTTTGGAGGTCAATACAATTTCCATACATCAAGTTTGCTTAACGCAAGGAATATCTTTAAACTGATGAACCTTCTCTGGAGCCGCTCACTGGTCATGGACAGAGAGAACTTTTCATTAGCAGCATGTGAAGGAATCCTAAGTGTTATTACCAAACTGAGTCAACTCAATTTTCAGGAGACATAAGTAATTTCTACTTGAATGGACCTGATCATAGTGATCCAAAGGTCTTATAAAAGATTAAAACACAAACTAAAACTATCTCACTAAGCATATCAAACAATAAGAAACCCCATTAGGCCTTTTCCACAATATATCAGCTTTCAAATATAGCACATGACAAGGAGATACGTAAGGAAGATGGAGGAGTAGGAGGGCTCCCAAATACTAATCACTACAAGGCTACCACTGGGTGCCCAGATCACTGTTGGCATAGTGATGTGGTCCCGAGTTAGAAAGGAGCCATAGTGGTAACATGGTCTGACCTAATTCCCAAAGCACTGGTGAAGCATCTTCATGCCCAGGACTGCTCTCACCCCTGCTAGAACACCTGGAAAGGGCACTGCCCAGCAATACGCTCCTCTAGCAAGGGATACTGGTCTATTGGAGCACCTGTACCTCCAAGCAAGCAGTGATTATGCAAGGACAAGCGCACCAAACCCAACAGATCTGCAGTAGTGATGGGTCTGAGGGCAACCTGCAGGAAAGGGAGGTGGCCCCAGCTTTTTCTGCAACCAAGGTGCAGGGCTGGTCTTCAGAGAGGAGCTGTAAAGAGATCCTCTGTTTGCTAAAACACAAACATTCCAGAAACAATAGCCACAGGGGTGGGTAAATTTCAGAAATTCTCAATCTTATGTGCATGAAATGAACAAAACTGAATCAAGAAAAAATATTTTGCCAGTAAGTATAAATTTTCTCACCACTCCATGTTCAGGGCTCCCTGGCCAGTGAAGTCACTTATTACACTATGGTTTTCTGGATTTGTGTCAGCCTGCCCTAGAAATATGGTGACCTCTTGTAGCTAGACATTGTTTTAATACCTGGCACTTGCTTTATTATATAGTACTTACTCAATAAATGCATTCTAAAACCAAGTCCTAGTGTGTGACCTAAAACTTCTTTGTTCCCTGGCTTCCCGAGGGTGGTTGAGGTCCACGGGCTTCTTGGTGCTCCACCTAGCCCACTGAGGTGTACAGTAAATCCTGGGGGCTGATTCATGTTGCCGTTTCATGAATTTCTTTTCCCTGCCCAATACTGTCTTTTTCTTCCCCATTTTCTGTTCCTTTTGCTCCCTCAACATTTCACCTTATAATGAGGTGATTTAGAGTCATCCAGCCTCTGCAACTTACTGGGTTTATGGACCTTACCCTCTCTGGAACAGTTTTCCTATGATAAAATAGGAGTGACAGTACCTACCTGAAGACTAGATATGATGTGTGTATATTAAAGCATTTGGCACAGTATCTGGCCCATAGTAACACTCAGTGACAGCTATTACTACGTAACTATCCACAGGACTCACTTGTCTAAAGATACTTAAAATGCCAAAGGCAGAAGGTTGAGTTTTCTCCCCCCTTCCTCGGCAAGTCTGGTTTTGAGAAAAACCTGTTTGGAAACAAACTGACACATGTCCTTGTCACTAGTCACAATACTTCCCTTTTCCTTTTTCACAGGGAAATAAATGACCCTGACCAGTTATGACCAAACTGGGTAAAAGGTTCTGTTCCAAATATGGTTAGGACCCCAGACTAGTTTATTTAATTAAGTAAGAAAATGAAATTAAAAACATCCATAAAGTAGTTGAGCTAGGGCAATGAGAGGGTTTGCTCAAGTTCTAGGTCTTGGGAATCAGCAATCCATGCCAAGCAAAAAGGTAGAGGAGGGAAAGGAAAGGGTTCCTCATCTTTTCTGGGAGCAGCGCTATAATCAATACTCTTTCTATATCCCATGGCAGCCCCTGGGTCCCTGAAAACTCTTTACATTGTCCTAGGTATCTCTTTTTGGAAGCCCACCTAGGCCCCTCTAAATGCTTCAGAATTACCTTCTCTGACTGTACCCCAATTTTAAAGGAATATACCAGTTAACCCAAATGCATCTCTCCTATAGCATTTCACATTGATAACTTAAAAGTAAAGAGGGGGTTAAATGTGAAAATGGAGGGGAGGTTGTAAGAGAGGAAAGGTGGCCTTCAGGATGGAGAAACTCTTTTAGGTGCAAGTCTACCCAAGTCAGCTGCCCTTAACTGGTCCATGAGAGCACAAATCTGGAACCAAATGCCTAAGCCTGAAGTCCGTCTCCACCACTTTCTATGTGAGACACTCAGTAAGTCACTGCTCCCTGTGCCTTGGCTTCCCCATGTAGAAAGCAGGGATCCGAACAGCACCTACCCTCTAGGGCTACTGTGAGGACTGAATGAGTTCATCCATGCAGAGCCTGTACACAATCAATTGTCTCTAAGTGTCTGAGGCCGCTACCAGTGCTAACATCATTATCATCATGATGCTACTTTCCCCACTTCTTTTCCTTTTCCACTCACAAACCCAACAATTCTCAATCAAAGGCAGCTTTGGTGGTGGAGGTGGGTGAAACGAGGGGGGGAAGACAGGGAGGAGTGCAGTTGGGACCTTCAGAAGTCAGCGTTTTGTAGGCTGGGAGCAGTCTGTGCTGAAGGTTTGTTGTGGTAACCCAGAGGGGCTACAGAAGCTATAAGTATTGCCTACTCTTGATCCTCACTTTGGATGATTACTCTGCTCCTCCTCTCTTCTCAAGCTCCAACACTGACATAGGGAAGACCTCCCCAAACTGAGGCTTCCTCCATACTTTACTTAAATCAGCAACAGAAAAGAAGCAGGGCAGAAGAGAGGACAAGGCTGGGACCAAACGAAGTTTCACTTTGCCTTTTAGTTATTATTTAAAATAGTAAAGAAGTCAATAAAAGCTACTAGTTAACCACTTGCTGTCTCTCTCCTTCTGGAGTTAACCAAACCAGATCCTTCATTGGATATACAACCAAACAGACCTCTGTAGACTTATCTAATGCAGAAAGACTCCTTTCCTGGCTTACATTCACACACCAAGACATGCTCGCTTCTCCCTTCTTGTGATAGACACTGAGGGGTGCAGGGAGACCCAGTTGTTCTTACCACAGAACTTAATACTTAGCAGAAGCTCCTGCCCTTCTTCTACCTTTCAGCAAGGTACGAAACAACAGTCCTACTTCTCCCTTCTGTAATCTGATTATCATCACTTTTTTTTTTTTTTGTAAATTGTGGCAGTTTTCTCTGTGAAATTCTGACTCCACAATGACAAGTCAATGAATTGTAGGGTTTGGGGTGATAGTTTTCCTGTCCTCCCTCCCCAGTTTCTTGATGATAAACCTTCTTACCCAAAGATAGCTAAAGCCCAAACCATGAAAACAGCAAGTCATGTACAGCTGAGCCCACGAGGGTAGGGACGTTCTATCCACTGGTATATCCCAAGCATTACAGAGCCTGACACCCTCCACCATTCCATCCGACTCTACAGGATCAGAGCTGAATTCTGAAAAGTGGAACCGAAGATGGGGGAGGAGAGCACGGAAGGAAGGGGAAGTCCACAAAGAGTTTAGGTAAATTTCCAAACAATATCCCCATCGTTCCCATAACTTACTGTATTATTTATAGAAGTTAAAGACTGAAAAGGAATCAGAATTTCAACTTTGCCATCTAAAGGAGAAACTGAGAGCCTTACTACACAGATTTTAGCCCAGTGCTGCTGTGTCTCCAGGTTTACAATTTCAACCCACAGCCTAAGTTTAAAAAGCCTGGGTGCTAAAGATATCCCCTGGGTTAGAAAATCACAAATTTCCTGTCCACAAACCACCTTAATTCTCTCTGTCCCTATTCTCACCTTCTGGTCTTATTAAATACTTCATACTCTCCAAATATACATGCTTTTTCAGCTCTGAATATTTTTTCTAAAGTAATGACCCTCCACCTGGCTAGAAGAATGCTTCTGGCTCGAGAAAAAGTCCAGGGTGTGAAAACTTTACGTCAATGAAAAATAAAGCCGTAGTACAATCACAGCTCATAAGGCCCCAGGGAGGGACCAGCAACAGGAGTTAGGGACTGACATCTGCTCTTTAGTCACCACTAAAGCTTGGGAGTTAATAGCACACACTTCGAAATCTGACAGCCCAGGTATGAATGCCAGTCCTGCTCTCACTCCTTCAACCTAGGGTCCCACCAAACCCTAGTTTCTTGTCTGTAAAATTGGATAGGAACCAGGTCCACGTTCCTAAAGATTCTTTGCAAGAGAAATACTCAAACCATGTTTTTCCTATAATTCTGGAATTAACTGAAGTTATTTAATATACTATCATAAAAGTTCAGAAATGTTTAAAACATGGAGCACAATAAGAATTCACTTCGGGCTAAAACAACCTGAGCCAAATTTCTGATCTGAGAGTACATTTGACAATCAAATACAGAATTTATAATATCCTCTTTAAGGCTCTTTACAGATGTGCTCACGGGAGAAAGCAACCACAATAATGAATTGGCATCTGTGTGGCCAGGTAATGAGAGGGCAAAGCCTTCCTGCTGGCAGCAGCAATGCAAAATAAGATCTCTTTCTCACTATAAAACCCAACTCATTCTCACCCTTGGGGTACAAGTCATCATCCTAAATGACTGTCTACATAGCAAACTGTCAGATGGGACCAAATACACACCGATGTTCTGATGTTTAAATGCCATTCTCTCCATCTACAACCCACTAAAAAAGAAAAAAGTAACAAGCCTTATTTAAAAAAGACACTTCACAATTCTCTGCATCAACGCACTTGAGGTTAACCTTAATTAATGTCTGTGTTAAACACCAACATTAAAAGAACGTAACTGTGATCGGCATGCATTGTTGGAGACGCTTTCCCTGAATTAAACCTTTGGAGAAAAACCAACCAAGACATAGGGCTAATCCATGCCCCCTAATGGGATGAGGCAGAGGCCTTGCCTGAGGGGCCTAACAAACAATTGTGATGACAAGTTTACCATCCAGGCCAGAATCTGCAAAGTCTATCACTACGTATGGCTTTCTGCTTAACACAAGGCGAGCCTCGGATGTGTGTAAGGGCTCCTCGAGGTGGTTTTTAAACTAGGAATTTACAGTGCACCACACAGACCTCCAAGCGCACCATCACCTTGTAAGGCATTTAGGCAAGGGGGGCTGGCTCGTAGGTAAGTGACGTATGGGGCTGCCATCATCTCACCTAGTCCAACACGACCCGAAGAAAATAAAAGCAGAAAGCACTTCATGGTTCTCGTGGCCACCTGCCCAGAGCGACCAACCCACACTCAGCCCCTGCTAGACTCCAAATGAAAGATATCAAGACAGGACCTATCTCCGGAGGCCGGCGCTCGCCTGGCCACGGTGCAACAGAGGAGCCCCATACCCCAGCTCGAGTGCAAAGCCAATGGCCCGGAGGCTGGGTTGGAACGGCAGGGCAGTACGCACCCCATCCCTAGGCCTCCCGACCCCGGCTAAGATAAGAGATCTTCGCCCCCGCCCCCAAAACTTCCCCAGAACACTCAGTCCCAGCCACTCTCCCTCCCACTCCCACAAGACGCTGGAAGCCTCCTCGCTCCTCTGGCTTCCCCCACTGCCAGCCTCCCCTGGAACTCCGGGGCACGCGCGGCCGCACTTGACCGAACATCCAACTCCTGGAGGTCAAGGACAAGGGCCGGGAGGGCTGGGGGAGCGCGAGGAGGGGCTTCCCCGTCCGCTCCGCCGCCCCGCTAGGGAGAAAGGGCTCGAAGGGGCCGCCAGAAGGAGGCGCCAAGCGACCACGGCGGGTCCCGAGCCCTCCGGGCTCTCCGCGGGGAGGTCTTCAGCCACAGGTCTGGTCGCGGCAATCGCCGGCTCTAAAGCCGCCCCCCGGGGGCCCCGGAAACCCTGCGCTCAGAGCGCGGGTGGGATGCGGCCCCCCCCCCCAACGGTTAGGGCCGGTCTAGGTCCCGAAGCCCGGTCCTCACCTCCGCCTCATGCTGGTGTGTCCCCCGGTGCCGGCGTCCCCTGGCCGGCCTGGGCCGCCGAGCCCCGCTCCGGGCTCGCACCACTGCAGCCCCAGCGCGCCAGCCGCAGCTTCCGCGCGGGCAACAGCAGCGGCGGCAGCTGAAGCAGCGGCGCGGCCGCCGGTGGCTGGGCGGGCACATGGGAGGGCGGGGGCTGCGGCCCTTCAGCTCTGACCATAGGACCCCAGCCTCGGGGGCGACAGATCTAAGTGCGCCTCTGAAACTGGCACGTGGTTCCCGTCCTCAGGGTTGCTGTTGCTACCTGCAGGCTCAGACTTTGCCAGAATCTCAAGGTTATATGCAAAAGGTAAAGAAATGGGCTGCCGCCACTCCCTTCCTCATCTCTACCCCCCCCGCACGGTCCATATGGTACATTCCTCAAAGCCCAGCTCAAGTGAGAAAGGGAGGAGTTGATTGGTTGGGAATCTTGGAAGGGCGCAAGGAACCACACAAAATGGCCAATGGAAAAACACGGTGGGCATATCAAACCTGCCAGATGGAGAGAAGAGAGGATGCGTTTAAAGGGAACTTGTTTGTTGCCCTCAGAAGCCGTCACAAAACAAAACCAGAATTTTCTTCCTCATTTTATCCAGCGGGAAACAAAGAGATTAGGGGCTCCTCAAATTTTGGGGTTAGAGAGCTAAACAAGATATGGAGAGAATTGAACCAGATATATATGTGTGACTTTGGGTAAGTTACTCTGTATCTCTCGGCCTCAGTTTCCTCATCTAATCCAATGACAATATTGGACTAGAAGTGATCTCTGATGGTCCTTTTCATATTTTGTGATCCTACAATCCTTTGCGTGGGATTAGCAATATTTACATATATTCTTCAATTTTCGGCATTCTTCCCCATCTTAAAGAACGTTGGTTGAAAGTAGACTTTCTGACACCAAATTCTTTTTTTTTTTTTTTTAAGATTTTATTTATTTATTTGACAGAGAGAGACACAGCGAGAGAGGGAACACAAGCAGGGGGAGTGGGAGAGGGAGAAGCAGGCTTCCCGCTGAGCAGGGAGCCTGATGTGGGGCTCGAACCCAGGACCCTGGGATCATGACCTGAGCTGAAGGCAGACGCTTAACGACTGAGCCACCCTGGTGCCCCTGACACCAAATTCTTTATACAGACAGTATAAACCCCATCTTTTGTAAAGACAAATTCAATATTCTTTGTAATATCCTCTCTTAAAGCAAAGCATTCTTCTTATGTGTGGAGAACACCCCAGCTCTCTACTCCCCCCTACAAATATCTCATAATTTCTACTCCTCCAAGAGTCACCTTTTCTTCTTCCTTCTCTCTTCCTCCACAGTATCAAAGTTTCAATTCATGATTACTACACCTGTTGAACCTCCAGAATCCCTGCCTTTAGCAACAAAGCTCGCTGGGCAGTCCTCATTAGAGTCGCTGAAGTACTATCTGAAGTATCTGGCATACCATTCACTATTCATGGCCAATTATGCTTTTAGACACACTACATGTCAAATTCAAGACTTTGAAAACATCCCTTGGGGGCCTAGTCCGCTCTATTTTAGAGCTTTATACCAGCAGCTAGGCCTATCTTTTGGCCACCAAACTTCAGACCAACTCCACCTTTATTTTTCAGAACTTTTCAGCCTTCCATCATCTGCTTACCCTACATCCACTCAGCCTTCTTTCAAATTATATGAGGTGTTGGGGATACTTTTCTAATAGCTCCACTCCCACACGCACACCCCAGTTCATCTTCCAACTATTATTCAGTGAGTTCTAGAAAGTCCAGTTTCTCCATGAAGTCTCCCCAGGTTGATTAACAGAAGCTGCTAGCTTATAGAGCTCCCATTTCTACTCAGTGCCATAACCCTGAGTTTCTGCCCCAATATGCCATTTTTATTAATATAGTTACCTCATTCATTTACAGCAGCATCAGCAGCTGTAAATGCTTACATTCATTAAATGCTTACTATGTGCTCAGTACTATTGGGAAGTGCTCTGCATGTTATCATTTCATTTCACCATCACATGAACTCTATGAAGTACTATTATTATTCCTGTTTTATGGAGAGAAAGTGAGCCTTAGAGAAGCTGATTTGCCCATGTACACACAGTTGAGGTCTAACTGTGGTTTCTATCTTCACAACCCCATAGTGCAATACTATCTCCTATTTCTTAAGAACCTACAGCATTCCATACAAAAGATAATATCATACACTTATATCATTTTTTACATGTCTATACCTATAATATCATTTCAGCCTCAAAATAACCATGTCAGGAGGGTTAGGAGCAGTTTGTCTGCAGTGAGGAAGAAAACTACAGCTCAGAAAGGCTGACCAGTTTAGTTATGGTAACAAGGCTGGTAAATAATGAAGTCTGGTTTTCCAAGTCATCCATTTTTCCCACTGAAATCCCTGCTCCCTGAGTGAACACAATCTTTTCACATATAACCAGTACAGAACAATTATAAGCAACATGGGAACAAATAACTGCAAAACCCCCACTGTGGAATCCAGGGAGAATGGCACCAGTGCTGACAGTGCGCAGAAAACAAGTCAAGGATGGCTTCTACAAAGAGTGAGAAGCACTCTGCATTTCTTTCTACTGGCTTGTTGTTTATATTCTGTCTCTGAGATTATGCCTTTGACACACCTGGTAAATTCAATAGCAAAGGGCAACAAAAACTGCTTCCCCCCCACCCCCCCACCTAAAGTACCTGGAGATAGAACCAGCCCCATGCCCCTGAGGAAGGGATTTCCATGCGCTGGTCTGCTGCTCATGGATTCAGGGAAGTTTCCTAGCTGCTATTCGGTCAAGTATCCTGCTCCGCTGACACTTGTAACACAGCCCTGAAAATATAAGCTGGGCTAATGATCTCATTCTTTTTAAACTGCAGAAATCCTCATAGGGGTGGACAGGCTGGCAAAATCATGTGGGAGCCAGCAAACTTTTAATGCCGATTAAGAAGCCTAAGCATGGTAATTCCGAAGCCAATACTTCTGACTCGCTCTTTGCCTGGCCCAGAACTAGTCAGTCCAGTTAATTTTCACTCCCACTGCTCTCCTGTCTTTTCTTATCCCCAGAGAGCTCGAAAATGCCTCTGTTTATCTAAGTGTTTCATTTATGCACTCTAACATCATAGTGGGCACCTACTATGAGCAAAGGACTGTCAGGTCGTGTGGGGTTATCCTGATGGATCACACACAAAGCCTGTACTCACTGAGTGGAGAGGGTGATAAACATCAGATCCACTTGGTGAGGGATGGATCAAACTGAACTCCTCAAAAAGTGTGTGACAGGGGCGCCTGGGTGGCTCAGTTGTTAAGCGTCTGCCTTTGGCTCAGGTCATGATCCCAGGGTCCTGGGATCGAGCCCCGCATAGGGCTCCCTGCTCAGCGGGAAGCCTGCTTCTCCCTCTCCCACTCCCCCTGCTTGTGTTCCCTCTCTCTCTGTCAAATAAATAAATAAAAGCTTAAAAAAAAAAAAAAGTGTGTGACAGGATTCCATCCCCAGTCTAATTGCAAGCTCATGTTGGAAAGCCTGTCCTCTAGAGTAGGAGGAAGAGCACTGGGCTGACTTCTGGGAGAGGGTAGGGTGGGGGAGATGGGCATATGTATTGGGGAGGAAGGTGGGAAAATGGAAGGTATCCAGAAACAACTGGACATGTACCAAACAATGGGGGAATAATATCAATCCATAATTCGGCCATTAAAAGAATTATGGTGTATTCTGTACCTGCACCCCAATGTTTATAGCAGCAATGTCCACAATAGCCGAACTATGGAAAGAGCCCAGATGTCCATCAGCAGATGAATGGATAAAGAAGATGTGGTATATATAGACAATGGAATATTATGCAGCCATCAAAAAATGAAATCTTGCCATTCGCAACAAAATGAAGGTATGCTAAGCGAAATAAGTCAATCAGAAAAGGACAATTATCATATGATCTCATTGATATGTGGAATTTGAGAAACAAGGCAGAGGATCATAGGGGAAGAGAGGAAAAAATGAAACAAGATGAAACCAGAGAGGGAGACAAACCATAAGAGACTCTTAATCTCAGGAAACAAACTGACGGTTCCTGGAGTGGGAGGGATGGGGTGGGTAGGTGATGGACATTGGGGAGGGTATGTGCTATGGTGAATGCTGTGAATTGTGTAAGACTGATGAATCACAGATCTGTACCCCTGAAACAAATAATACATTATATGTTGATAAAAATAAATTTTTAAAAATTAAAATAAATAAATCTTTTAAAAAAAGAAAAAATTTTTCTGATTTCAAAAGTAATACATGTTAATTATTTAAAATTTTTTAATACAGAAAAGTATAAAAAATTAAAATTACTCATTACCCTTAACAGCATATCACTATTACTATTTTCATGTATTTTTCTTGTATTTTCTTTGTGTATGTGTGTATGTCTTTTTTGTATGTATCTTTTAAACACAGTTTGATCAAACTGCTCTGCAGTCTACTTTCTCATAACAATAGACTAGAAATTTTCCCATGCCAATAAATTTATTCTAATACATGACTTTAAGTGGCTGCACTTTAAGTGGCTATACTTTAAGTTATTTAACCAAGATTTTCTTTTTAGTCATTAAGGTTATTTCCAATTTTCCATTATTATATGTAACTTCAAGGATTATCCATATATATAAATGTTTATATATGCTTATGATTATTTCCTAGTATTTCTAGAAATACAATTCCTGGTCAAAGGTCATGCACATTTTTAAATGTTTCATATATATTGTCAAGTTGTCTTTCAGGAAGTTTACACCAGTTACTTTCCCACCAGCAGGGTATGAAAGGGCTATTTCTTTGAACCCTCACGAATCCTGGGCATTACTCTTCTTTTGTAATCCTTGTCAATTTAGCAGATGAAAAACATCTCATTGTTTTAATTATTAGAGAGTATTTTTATCTATCAAAGTGGTAAATAGGTATTTTTCCTTCCAAGTGCCCTGAAATTAAATAGCAAAATGAGTGTTTCCCTTTTCCTCCATTTAACTACCCTTCTCCCACATCCCTGAAAAAATGATAGAAAAATCAGAGTAGAATCTGCTCAAATGATCAGTGCCCAGACAAACTCAGGGTCATTTTACCTGAACCAATTAAAAAGGTAGTGGAACAGAAGGCTCAAAACAACACATAAATCTATACGTTATAACTTTGAAATGGGTAACAAGTCCATGCACAAAAATTTTTTCAGCTTTAAAAGGGTATCAGTCACCAATTAGTACTCACTACTATTAAAATCCATTTGCGTTTCTTCAACAATACCCAATTCTGTAATGGGGACAAATCCAAGATGGGCCAAGCCGGCAGCCCATCCTCCAGTATTGAGTGGCTCGCCGAGCCACTCAGCATGATTCTCAGCTCCTGCTTAGCCTTCTTGTCCCTTGGCTTTGCCTTTGTTTTGTGGTTGCCTCTACATGAAGTCCTTTTCTCCGGTCATCAACAGCCTTATTTCCCATGGAAGAATTTACCCCTGCCCCATTCTCAGTGTAGTTTGCCTGGAATTGATCACAACCCTTCTCTGGACTTGAAGTGGGATGCAGGTAGCTCTGGAAGCTGCTGGCAGCCCTCTGCAGCCATGAGGTAGACTTTGCCTCTGAGAGGAGCAAACCTGAAGGAGTGGAGTTGAGAAATGGAGAGAGGCAAAGCTGGATCTGGTCACGTCTGTGAGCCCTGAATCAAGTTTCATGGGAAGCCAGTTATATGAAACAATAAATACTCCCCATTTTTTAACTTAAATCAGATTTTGTCAGCTGTCACTGGCAAAGCGAAAAATGCTGGCTGAAACATTGGCTGTGGATGGAATCTGTGGTCCAAAAAGGAACTCAGTCCAAGCATTCCAAATATCACACCCATTACTACTACTAGTTCAGTTCATCATGACTCCTGGAGGTGTTCACCTTTAAGGTACCTCCAGGGAAATCCCAAGCTATGTGTAGGCTAAAGTCTCCTAGGATGCCTTGGACAGGCTCAGAATCCTCTCTTCTCTATCTATAGGATAAGAGAGTCAAGAGGGAAGAAGAGGATGGTTTGGTACAATTTCGATTCCTGGGCTACACGCATTGTCATATGGACCTATGAAGACATGAGGATATGAAAAGCTTGATGTCCTTGATCCTCTCCTCTTCTATACCAAAGACTGGTTTGACACAACCCAGTGTTCTGGAGAAAAGGTAAGGAAATCGTGGATTGGGATGCTGGAAGATATCCTTGGTTCTGGGGTTTATCCCTAGGCTAACATTTCATAGTGAAGTTAAAAAAGGTTAGAAATCTTTTAACTAATTAAATCTGTCTAACATTCTCGATTTGCAAGTTTCACCATGCCGGAAAAAGTTTAAATGCAACTTGAAAAAATTGCAAATCTATTTTTGCATCAATTTTCCATAATACAATATCAAAAAATTAAGTGTTTGCCCAACTCGTTGGTATGTACATTCTACAGTCAGAAATTCTAAGTATAAGCAAACTAAAGCCAACATAATCTATAGAAGAAATCTCTAATCACCGAAGTTGCCGCAAAATAACATCTATGATTACCACATTGTAATAATCATCATCAAAATAGAGTTTCCTAGAGTCCTAATGTGAGAAGACTCTTCCCTAATCCAACTCAGACCAAGTTCTCAAAAGTCTCTAGAAACACAGCAAATATTGCTAACAGGATTTTTCTGGACTTATTTCTTCATATGCAGCCACATCTAAGAAAAATTTACCAAAAATCTAAATGTATATATATATATATATATATACACACACATACACAGATATTATACACACACACACACACACACACACGGACATATATACACGGATATATATATATATCTGTCCTGCAAGACTTTTTTTTGAACACAGGCCTTAGTTTATGTGCCCACTATCAGACAGGACTAAATTTACATATCTACAGAACTGAAACAAATTCACCCTTGTGATTGGTTCCTTTTGTAGTGAGGAGGGAAAGAAGCTGCCTTTACAATTCTACCTTCCTCTACTGCTCACATTGCCCTTAAAAATAAAAACATCAGTTACAATATTCCATAAGATAAAGGTCAAGTTCAGTCCAACTGGGTTATATTTGAATATGACTTATTTTACACAGCTCTTTTCGATTTGTGAAAGAGAAAAGAACAGAGAAAAAGGAATTGAGAAAAAGAGAGAAGAGGGGAGATACCATATGATACTGCACATTTAGGAAGTGGAATAATGATAGAAGATGCCCTGAGAAAGTCTCAGAATGGAACCAACAAACTTGAAACTGCTGGTATACAAACTGGTATTTTTAGATTTAAGAGAACACATCCAAACTGGATCAGCCTTTTACAGAGAAGGAAAAGATGTCAAACCTTCCTTTGTCCAGTGCCTACTGAAGGCATATACAGGATCCCAAGTCCTCTTTGCTCCCACTTGAGATCATTGAAGTTCTGTATGATTGAAGCCTCTGATTCTTTTTCATTCAGTCATCATGGGTGCCTGTTATGGGCAAAGTACTTGTTGGTGCTGAGAGCATTCTGAGATCAAGTAGACATAGGGTCTGACCTCAAGTTGCTGACAAAAGAGCAGGAAAAGTGAGAGATAGAAAAGGGTCTTGGTGGAAAGTGCTATCTTGTGATACTGTGAAGGTTTCCATCTAAGAGATCAGGGAAAGTCTTAGGGAGGCAGGGTTATTTGAGTGGTCTCTCAAAAGAGAGGAATAGAAAAAGGCATTCCAAGAGGTGAGGCTCCTTTCCCACTTTTGCCAGCGCCTACATGATGAGAAGAAGCAGAGACACTGCCCCCGCCCCCAGCCTTTGCCAGAGCTTTTCAGAAGCACCTCACTGCCTATTGTGTGTGGGGGGGTAGATTGGAGGGTTAAAAAGAAAGGAAATTTGAAAGGATGAATATTAACATGTTAACATCTAGGTGAAGAGAGGGATGAGTAGGGTATGAGCGTCTCTACTTTTTGCTTATTTGTGCTTTTTCATTTTGGGAAAGAATGGACTATGGAACATACTTTTGTAATGAAAAAATAAAAACAATTTAAAAACAACAGCCCCCACCACCACCAAAAAAAAGAGAAAAGGAATGAGAAGAGCATCCACATGTTTTTGACTTTACATGGTCTTTGAGTCCTCTGGTCAATTCCACTATCACCCGTCTTCAGTACTGCCAATGTTTCGTCCTGCTTGGAAGCCCAGCCTATGTGCAGCATGCAAATAGAGCTGCAGCATGCCTCAGAGAGTATATCATGGCAAAATCATTGGCTTCAGCAAAATATAATCTCTAAGACAGTTTAGGCCCCTTGGGCCAGATAGCCCTAACCTTATCTAGAAGAGAAGTTACTTTCATTTTCTGCAAATCTTGAATTCCTGACAGTGAAAGCCCTAAGGAAGGAGTGGGGACAGAAGATGGCTGAGGGTCACCACTATCGACTTCACCTCCTGCCTGCCTACTGGGAAGCCTCATTAAAAATTTGGGAGGAGGAAAGTGGGTGCAAGCTGAGTTGAGACTAGGTAATGGCAGGTAGCCTGAAAGCTCTATTATATAACCTTGAGCTTGGCTACTGGTGTGTCACTAACGCGTGCCACACAGTGACACCCTCAGCTCTCACGGCTGCCCAGTAGGACCAGCAGTGGCCAGAGCCTCCCATGCAGCCTCCTCCCGCAGGAGCGCCTCGTCAGTTCACCCCAGGGTACTGGTCAGACACCATCTTCTACGGGTAGCATAACATAGCACACATACAGAGAACACTGAGGTAGGATTCCGAGATGTACTGTTACACCGCACTTTGCTGACCGGGAACTGCTGTCTTACAGAAAGTGATGTGGGAACACCAGCAGCAAGCATTCACAGAGCTGTTCGTTTGTGCCGGGCCTTGGGATGCTCGATGTATCAGTTCGGTGGTGGACATCACCGACTTGTGCCTGCTCAGCACCCAGGCCCTCTCGCCGGGGAACAGCACCTACACCTTCTGTGGGGACTGCCTTTCCCAGCTGCATGCAGGCCTGTGGGCATGTCAGCCAAGGCATCCTGTTCTCCACCTGTGAGGCAGACAGCATCCGGCCCAGCCAAGGCCAGGCTGACTTCTCTTCCTAGAATTTCAGTGTTAAGCAGAAAGACACAAGAACTGAAAATAACCTGAGATGATACATCCTGTTGTGAATATCCTGAAGAAGGAAACTGGTTCTCTCTCTACTCTCTAGATCCCCTTAGCTGCCCTGGTCTTCCTCCTTTGCAAGATCTGGTAATATACTTTTCATTCAATTATATTAGCTAATTCATCTTCTTCCAATAAATTTCTTCCACCGTTCCCCAAAGTTAGCTCTAAAGTCTATCTCTGTTGTTTGCAACAATAAAAAAAACCCAAAGGTATGAGCTAACCTTCTTAAGAAACTCATTTTGTGTCATTATTATACCTATTTTAATATAAGGTAATCGAACTTCAGAGATGTTAAAAAACTTGCCCAAGGTCACACAGCTAATGAGTGCCACCCATACTCAGAATCTTAACCCACGTCTGTCTGACATGGAGACATAAGAGTGTAGGTTTTGTCATGAGAGCAAAATGAACTCAAATCCCCACTTTTCTGCATAAAACCCTGGTTATATTAATGTCTCTGAATTGCAACAATTCCCTCTAAATTAGAAAAATGGGAAAAATAATGCTCATTTCACAGAGTTGTTGAGGGATGATGGAAATAATGTACATGAAAGCAGTGGCCTGGAGTATGTGCTTAACACATACTAATGTTCTTTCCCTAAAAATGAAAATTATTATCTCTGTAGAGTTAATTCAACACGTTGATTCCTTGTTTAGTCCAAAGATTATTGCTTCTGACTTGACTCAAGTACAATCTCTCTCTCCCTCCCTCCTTCCCTTTCACATGCACGCACACACACACACACACACACACAGAGTTTTGTTTATGGAGGTTTCCCTCATATCTCTATCCTCCACCTGTGTCCTGATGTCCTGTCTGTGGAAGGCTTATCAGAAAATGCAGACACCCTTAGGAAAAAGAGCAGAAGGGGTACATAAATATGCATGCAATCTAAATTTTCCACCCAACCTGCCTTTGGAAAAGGAAGAGACAAAAATTTTCATTCCCCTTAAGGATGATGGAAATGAGGCACAGAGACACTAAATGTCTATCTTCAGGTTACACAGCAAACCAAAGTTTAAGGTGGGGATGCAGAAATGATATACTAGGCCATTTGGTCTGAAAATGCTAGAGCCTAGAAGAGAAAGAGCAGGCTTGTTTTCTTTCTTTCTTCCTTTCTTCCTTCCTTTCTTTTTTTAAACATTTTATTTATTTGACAGAGAGAGCGAGAGAGCACAAGCAGGGGGAATAGCAGAGGGAGAGGGAGAAGCAGCTCCCCCCCCCCCCCAAGCAGAGACCCTAATGCAGAGCTCAATCCCAGGACCCTGGGATCATGACCCAAGCCGAAGGCAGATGCTTAACCATCTGAGCCACCCAGCCGCCCCTTTCTTTTTTTTTTTTTAAAGATTTTATTTATTTATTTGAAAGAGAGAGAGCGCGAAAGCTTGAGCAGGGGGAGGGGCAGAGGGAGAAGAAGACTCCCCGCTTGGAGCCCAATGCTGGACTTGATGTGGGACTCCATCCCAGGACCCCGGGATCACAACCCGAGCCAAAGGCAGACGCTTAACCGACTGAATCACCCAGGCGCCCCGAAAGAGCAGGTTTTCTAAGTTGTTAGTTTTCTTTTTGCCCCCACTCTCCTTCCCACCTCAAATAAAACAGCTTCATCATTTAAACATCTACATTAGGCAAATTTCTAAGAAAATTTCTCCAGAACTCTGTCTGTGCCACACCTTGTCTTTCTCTTCAGAGCTGTAACCTACTTAAAATTAGCTTATAATTCTTTTTAATTTTTTTAAGTAATCTCTACACCCAATGTGGGGCTCGAACTCACAACCCCAAGATCAAGACTTGCATGCTCTACCAACTGAACCAGCCAAACACTCCTTAAAGTGATCTTATAATTATTTTAATGGGGCGGGGGGAGTCCCAAAGATGTGTTCCCTATGCTAGAAAAATTAAAGTCCTCTTATGATATACAGATAAGGAGAAAGTGTTATTTGTACTAAGATTTCTGATGCTTCTTCAGAGATATATTCAGGTTTTTCTAGGATTGAGATTGTGAAAAACAACTAAAAGACCTAATTAGCCAGTTAGTTAACAGATATTTACAAACTGCTTGCCATAAGCAAGGAATTTACCAAAACTGACAGCTAATAACAAGAATGAACAAAAATCCATACAGCTTGAACTTATTCAATATAATTATGACTCTCATGATTTCTCTGGTTTCTAGGGCCAAGAAAACAACATTCTACATTGTAATATGATAATCTCTGGGATTTCTTTTTTTCCCCACATTCATTTCTTTCAATCTTGAAGGTATTGAGAGTTCTTTATTATTGAAATGGCAATATATAAGAGCAAATGAATTTTTAAAACTTAAATATCATCTATAATACATCACTTTAGCACAACAACTGCATGTGAGGATTTTTGTCTTCCAGGTACACACAGATCATTTAAAGTTACAAACATGGTATGCTTGCTATTTATATTTTGTTGTCCATTTAATCATAAATATTTTCCATGTTTCTACTTGTCTCTGGATTTAAGCTTTTGTTATGAATGTAAAATATTCCATTGTGTGATGTACCACAAATTTTTTCACTATCGCTCCAATGTTGGGCATTTCAGCTATTTCTATTTTTTTCTATTATAGGTAACATACTAGAGGATATCTTTCATGCATCTGGAAATTTTTAAATCTTTATTAAAAAACTGTATTGAGAAAAATTCCAGGATACAGTATTTTAGGACTTTTCCTATATACTATCATCTTGCATTCCCTCCAAATTTTACCAATTTACATTGCAGCCCACAATAAGCAATGCAATTTTATTGCCCCCTCAACAGCATTGTTATTTTTTTTAAGATTATTTATTTATGTATTTGAGAGTGAGCGAGCGAGCGAGCGAGCGAGAGGGGACATGAGTGGGGAGGAGGAGCAGAGGGAGAGGGAGAAGCAGACTCCCAGCTGAGCTGGGAGCCCAACGTGGCGCTTAATCCAGGGACTCCAGGATCATGACCTGAGCTGAAGGCAGACCTTTAACTGACTGAGCCATCCAGGTGCCCCAGTTTTTAAAATTTGTTAATCATTAGCAAAAAGTAAAACAGTATCACTGTTTTAAACAGTTAAAATGTTAAAAAAAAAAACAGTTAAAAAAGTTAAAATGTTAAAAAAATTTAAACACTGTTAAAACAGTGTTATAATTTGCACTTCTGATAGCTGTCAAAATAAATACATACCTATGTGTTTGTTTGCTCATTTACTTCCTCAGGTGAGTGAATTTCTTTTTATGGACGCTGAATTTACCCATGGAGTTTTTTTCCCCCCAGTCAGGTTTATGGAGATATAATTTACATATTAAAAATTTACTCTTTTTAGTGTATAGTTCTGGCTTTTAACAAATATATGCCGTTATAAAACAGCTCTATTATCCCCAAACTCTCCTTGTTCCCCTTTGTAGTTAACTTCTCCCCCACATCTCCATTTCCTGGCAATTGCTAACCTTATTTTTTTTGTCTTTTCCAGAATGTCATGTAAATGGAATCATACAGTATATAGCTATGCATGGAATTCTAATGTGTTTTTTTTAACTCCGAAGGGTTTGTTTTGTAGTATTCAAAATACTTTATTAAAGGTTTTGTTCAATCTCAAAAGAGCAGTTCAGCGTAGGAAGAACAGAAGTTGTGACTCTCACTCACTTTCTTGTATTGAAACACCTGGGATAAAAAGGCCTTCTAGAAATAAGCCTTCAAAAAGCCCAAGTCAATGCTTAACTCTACTTCTCCCTTTTCAACACCCCATCTCTCTCCTTTTCTGAAATGAATTCTTTGTTTAAAGGACATGAACTTTTTTTTTAAGATTTTATTTATTTTTCAGCAGAGAGAGAGACAGCAAGAGAGGGAATACAACAAGCAGGGTGAGTGGGAGAGGGAGAAGCAGGCTTCCCGCGGAGCAGGGAGCCCATGCGGGGCTCGATCCCAGGACGCCGGGATCATGACCTGAGCCGAAGGCAGACGCTTAACGACTGAGCCCCCCAGGCGCCCAAAGGACAAGAACTTTTAATCTGTATTATATAATGCAAATATTTCCCCCACTCTATTCATTTTTCATGTGTCAGAAATTTTAAATTTGAATTTGAATTAACAGTCCCCCATGGATTCTTTATTGATTCAAAGTAATCCACAGATATAAAATGTAGTGAATTCTATTTTTTTGTTAGCTTTCCTAGAATTCAACTTTTTAATATTTAATTTTGATTCGACTTTAGTTTTTGCCAGTGTTTGCAATAAGGCAAAGACTTTAAAACTTTCTTGATTGTGACCCACGGTAAGAAATGTATTTTGCATCATGACTCAGTGCACACAAATATACAGAGATAAAACAAACACAAGTTTTAAGGAACAAAGCTTCCCCTCACTGCAGAGGACCCACTCTGATATTTTCTATTCTATTTAGTTTTCTTCTTAAAATGCTGGTCATAACCCACCAAACTGATTTCATGACCCATGGATGAGCCTGAAAAAATATAAAATAGGATTTTATTAATGCATCACAATCCTGTTAAGTATTCCCACTCTGAGCTTGGATGACACCTGAAGATGAACGGATATAAATGAAGTAAGTCGGGTCAATTGGACATTTTCTTCCAGGGGCCTGTGAAGTAAACTGCCTCTTTTCGGAGACTAGATATTGGTGGTCATGGCGGGGAGGGGCAGAGAGAGATGAGACATGGTTTTGCTCTTGAACAGTGTAACCATCTAGTGGACTGGGAGCCTTCACAGGGTTGGCCTGGCCTGCCCTGTGAGGTGGATCAGCTCTGAGGTGGCCCGTCGGGAGAGGGCCTTTGGGTTTGAGGTAGCAGAAGCCGCTGGGAGCCATCCTTCACGTGGAATTAGAAGAAAGCAGCTCCAGTTCAGCTGAGAGCGCTAAGAGCCGGCAAGGTGAAGCATGCCTATGGCCCGATTTTCCAAGTGAATGCTGGGGAAAGCCTGGGGGAGGCCCATGGCGGGTAAGTGAAGGCACTGTCTCAGGGGGCCTGGTGGGCTCCAGAAGGAGACAAAATAGTGTTGTGTGTGCAGCTATGCACAGACTAGGAAAACAATGACTAAAGGGCAGGGTGGAGGTTGTTACAACTGTCTTGGATTGCTGGGAGAGAGGTGTCAGGGAAGGACTTGTCTAGGTCAGAGCCTGAGAATGCAGGAATACGAATAATCACATGTAGCAGTGTGGGGGAGTTGTGGTCGTTCCGTGGTCAGGAAATACCTCCCAGTTACTCCCTCAGTGGCCCTGGCACATAAGGCTTTTGATCCACATCAGGTAGCCTGTATGATCTTTAAACAGAACCCGAATTCTCTTGCCTTTTTATTTGGTGAATGACTGAGGCTTGCTGAGGGTTTCAGAAGATACAATGCTTTCATACCTGTTCCTCAAGGAGGCTGTACCCATTTCTCTAACCAAAATTAAAGCCCGAGCAAAAGACAGCTGGGATGGGTGAATTTCTTACTCCAGGCTGGTAGATGATACTGAATAATGTATTTAAAAATTCGAATTTCTCATGCCCAGAGTTTTGAGGCCTTACCTCATCGTCTTGAGGACCTTAGGTATTGCTGTGTAGTTTCTGCCTCCCACCTGCTTCACAGCACTCATGAATATTCACGAGATAACATTACAGTGTGAGCACTGGAAGAACCTCCCACAAGGTGTGCCCTCCAGTCTGCAAGAGTGCTTGTAGGGACGAGCTTACCCTGGTGCCTGAATTTTCAGGGAACCTAAGATTTAGGATTCCCCTCAAGCTTAGGAGGAGTTCAAGCCATTTGGAAGGGTTTTCAGCCTGAGAGGGATAACACTTTATAATTCTTAGGTGATCTTATCGTTGCTTCTCCCTTCTTTAGAGTGACCCCTCCTCTTTTTCTACGTCCATTCTCCTTGCAGTGGGTGGAAGATTTACACATGTGACCCTGGTTAGTACCAATAGACGTTTATAAATCTACAGGGAGCCCTGGCTTTCACCCTACAGACTTGCAAAGGCACACATCTCTTTTCCCCCTTGCCCTGGAATATAAATCAGAACATCTCATTTAGGGGTGCCTGGGTGGCTCAGTCATTAGGCATCTGCCTTCAGCTCAGGTCATGATCCCAGGGTCCTGGGGTCGAGCCCCACGTTGGGCTCCCTGCTCAGCAGGAAGCCTGCTTCTCCCTCTCCCACTCCCCCTGCTTGTGTTCCCTCTCTCCCTCTCTCTCTGCCGATGAATAAATAAAATCTAAAAAAAAAAATCTCATTTAGTGGGAGAACCTATTTTGAGAGAGATGCTTGCTCCCTCCCTCCTCTGAAACATCACCTTCATCCTGAGCCTCTGAGCAGCTGGATCCCTGCCGTCTGTCTTAGCTAGTAGCTTCTAGGCATTCACAACATTTACCTTGCCTTACAGCAGTAGCTTATTTGAGAGGCTTAGTTTAATTATCAAGGTCAACTGGAAAAATGTCATCCTAATATTGACTGGAATGGTGGATTGCAAACTTAGTTCATTAGGATCACATGGGAGCCTTTAAAAACCCCACTGCTTAGGCTGTGTCCCAGACCAATTAAGTCAGAGTATCTGGGGATGGGACCCAGGCATCAGTATTTTTTAAAAATTCCCCAGGTGTTCCAACAAGCAGCCAGGGCTGAGAACCACTGAATAGTACTGCAGAGACCCAACAGTTGAGCCTTCTGTTTATCTTTTTAACAAGATTTCACTTTTCCCTTGAAAGGAATCTTAATAACAATGAAAATTCTAAGTAGTTGATCAGAGTGCAAGACCAATAAGAAAGCTTTTTTTGGCGGGGGGGGGGGTGTTGGAGAGGAATGAGAAGGGTTGTCTGGCAAGGAAAGGACTTAGTAGAAAGTATTTTGCCGTGGAATCGTAATCATTCGATTCTAAAACAAGATGCAGTCCCCTAGAAGCCATCTGGCGCTTCCCTTTGCTTCCAGGAAGGAATGAACTTGACCATCCTTTTGTTAAAAATCTCCAAGAGAAGGAGTGTGCTGCATCCCCCGCCGCTTCCCAGTACATGCGTGTGTGTGCCTATTTCGCCTTTGGGCTGTGCAGGCAAGCGCTAGCGCCCTCTACTGGAATGAAGTGGATTTCTCTCCTCGAGTAACAATTGATTCTTCTGGCTGAGGTAATGGATTCATTTCCTTGAGCTCACCAGAAAGGACGCGGCTTCGACAAGGACTTCCTGGCATTCCTCTGACATCTGGCATGCCACTGCTTTGCCTGGGGACCTTATTTCTTTGATTGTAGGATAGGAACGCAAAGCAAATGGGATGAAGGTGCTGGGAAACTGAGCCCTGCTGCTTCTCTGATAGGCTTTGGAGTGTTTATTTGTGATGCTTGGTATCCGCACCAGTGGGGCGTTGTGTGGTAATGGAGACACAGACTGGAGTGTAACTCCCACTGGTTAAGGGAGTAGTGCATTTAAAGAGAGAAGAAATAATAATTCCAAGAAATCCAAAGATGTCAGAAGGGAAAATACTTCCCAATCACAAGCAATTTAAAGATGTGATTTTTTTTTTTTTTTAAGGCAGTAATCAAGACATATAACCTTGTCATTTGGGAGATTTTCCCCCCAAAGGAAGACTTGATGGTACTCACCGATTAGGGCTTCAAAGGGCATCTCCTCAATACATAACAAATGCTGGCTCTCCATGGTCCTCAGCATACAGGTGCGGCTGCTATGGCTGCACACATCTTTAGTGCTGCACACTCCCCCTTCCCGCTGGACCCCCACCGGAGGCTAGCATGGGGAGGCTCCACGGTACATCCGTTTCTCCCCCTTGTCCCTTCTCTGCAATTCTCTCCCGGGGTCCAGGGATTCACAGTCGAGGCAACAAGGAAGGAATGAGATCCTGGGTGTCTGCCTCTCGCTTCTTGTCCTCACTGCTGCATCTCAGCTGGGGTTGGAGAAGTCGGTGCAGCAGAGCTGGATGCTGGCTCGTCACGGTTGCTATGGTGACCAGGAGCAGGCGACTTGACGGTGGCTGGGGAAGGCAGTAGAGAAAAGGTAACAGATGAGTGATGACGTCATAGACTCTCCTGGGATCTGTTGACCACAAGAGAGCTAAGAGAAGTGGAGTTCCTGAATGGTACTATCCAGAATGTCTGTTTTTTAGCTTCAAACCAAAACCAAAACCAAACCCTCCTTTCTTCTTCGGGATTCTTCCCCCCCCCCCCCCCCCCCTTATCTCAACACACACACACACACTAGCATTTTAAGGCTTGGAAATTCCAGCGGTGTTTTAAGGCCCCTAGCCCTAGGGAATCCTGCTAAATGGAGATGAGTGCATGACTCCCTAGGGGAAGGGTGCAGTTGCAAGAGCCCTGTTAAGGGCTCAGGACCTACACCCTTCTCCTTACTCTGAGAAGGGCTCCTGCTGCTGGAGTTTAAGTAATCTTATTTCACACTTCCAAACAACGTCCCCTGGATTGTCATGGCCCATGGAACTTGAAAGAAACCTGCTAAGCACTAAAAGATGGAAGACAGGATAGATTTGAATAAATTCCTATCAGCATTTGCTTATTATAATTATAGCATTATAATCAGAGCAGAAAGAAGCATTGGAGATTATTTTGTCTTCAAGGATCATTGGCTTCAGTATGATAACCATCTCAGCTATGTAGTCAAAAGCTGATTGACTCCAGGCAGCACTCTCAGAAGAGGGCTGACCCTTGCCTGATGACTTGGAGAAGGGGCTCTTGTTTGTTCCTAGGGGTATCCCTTAATCATGTCATTGTCTACATCATTAATTAGTGTTCCCCTCCTTTCCATAGCCATTAATATGAGGATAAGGGTTGTAGTGCAGAGGTGGTACCCACTTGACATCCTGAGTCCCTTCTTCACCACACAACTCTGCATCTTGTCTCTTCCACCTACAGATCTGCAGGTGTTTTGCTCTACTTCCAGAGTAAGGGAGGGAATACATTTTTAGTGAGCTCAGACAATGTTCCTGGGCTTTTCATGGGTTATTTCATTTAATTCTCCTGTCAATCTGTGAGATTTTACATCACTTTTATAAATTAAGAACGTAAGAGCACACAAAATAAGTTACTTGCTTGTATAAGGCTATTCATCTAGACAAGTGGTAAAACTGGAATTGCCACCGAGTTCTGTGTGACATGACAGTGGAAGGCATGAGGCCATCTGGGTTTGACCCAAGTGGATATTAAGGAAAACTTTCTGGGAGGTCCAGAAACTGATAATTTCTCCTACTTCTCATTTACTGCTTTTATCTATTTCCATTGTTTTTAAAAAGAAATAAGATGTTTATTTTAGAAAACTTGAGGGGTGCTTGGGTGGTACAGTCGGTTGAGTATCCGACTTTTGGTTTTGGCTCAGGTTGTGATCTCAGGGTTCTGAGATCGAGCCCTGCATTGGGCTCCAAGCTCAGCACTGAGTCTGCTTGAGATTCTCTCTCCCTCTCCCTCTGCGCCTCCTGCTCATGCTCTCTCTCTCTCTCTAAAATAAATAAATAAATCTTACAAAAAGAAAGAAAACTTGAAAAATATAGAAACATAAAGAAATAAAAATCACCCATAATCCTATCACCCAAAGAAAATTATGATTAATATTCCTATTTTCTTCCAGTCCTTTTTTAATAAAGATTTTATTTATTTATTTATTTATTTGAGAAAGAGAGAATGAGATGGGAGAGGGTCAGAAGGAGAAGCAGACTCCCCGCTGAGCAGGGAGCCCAACGTGGGACTTGATCCTGGGACTCCAGGATCATGACCTGAGCCAAAGGCAGACGCTTAGCAGACTGAGCCCTCCGGCACCCTCTTCCAGTCTATTCCCTTCTTGTCATTAAACTAAGACTTCCATAGACTGAATGTTTGTGTCACTGCCAAATTCATATGTTGAAATCTAATCTCCAAATGATGGTATTTGGAAGGGGGACCTTTGGGAAGTGATTAGGTCATGGAGGCTGTGTCCTCATGAATGGGAACAGTGCCCTTGTAAAAGAGACTTCAGAGAGCTCTCTGGCCCTTCTGCTATGTAAGGATTCAGGGAGACTGTTTACTGTCTATGAATCTTCACCAGATGTGGAATCTGATGATCCTTGGTGATCTTGGACTTCTCCACCTGTGAGAAACTGTGAGAAATGGATTTCTGTTGTTAATAAGCCACCCGTCTATGTTATTCTGTTGTTGCAGCCTGAATGAACTAAGACAAAGATCATATATGTATAATTGTATCCTGCTCTTCATTGAAAATAACCTTGTGAAAATTTTACCCTCCATTACAGTTCTTTAAAAACATTACTTTAAATGCTACACAGTATTTCAGCATATGAATGTATCATAATTTCTTATTGAATATTTGAGTTGTTTTCCATTTTTATTGATTTCATATAACTGTAATAAAAATTTTTCTACATAAATCTTGCCCATGTTTGTGAATATTTCATTTGTAATTAAGTCTTAGAAGTGAAATACTGGATTAAAGGTATGAAGTTTTGCTTTTAATTAGGAATTTATTTATTTATTTTTAAAGATTTTATTTTTTTTAAGTCATCTCTAGGGGCACCTGGGTGGCTCAGTCAGTTAAGGCATTTGCCTTCAGTTTAGGTCATGATCCTGAGTCCTGGGATTAAGCCCCGCCTTGGGCTCTTTGCTCAGCAGGGGGCCTGCTTCTCCCCGTCCCTCTGCCCTTCCCCCCTTCTTGTGCTTGCTCTCTCTCATGCTCTCTCTCTCAAATAAATTTTAAAAAATTAATAAAGTCATCTCTATACCCAATGCAGGACTCGAAGTCACAACCCCAAGATCAAGAGTTCATTGCTCCACCAACTGGCTAACAGTCTTAGCCAGCCAGGTGCCCTAAGACTTTACTTTTTTAGAGCAGTTTTAGGTTCATAGTAAAATTGAGGGAAAGGTACAGAGATTTCCCATATACTCCCTGTTCCTACACATGCATAGCCTGCCCATTATCAATATCCCCAACCAGAGTAGAACATTTGTTATAACTACATTGATACATCATTATTGCCCACATAATTTATCTTACAGTTCATTCTTGGTATTATACATTTATGGGTTTGAACAAATGTATAATGATATGCATCAATCATTATGGTATCATATATTTTCATTGCTCTAAAAATCCTCTGTGCTCTGCTTATTCATCCCCCAACCCCTGGCAACCAGGAGTTTTTTATTGTTGTTACTGTCTCTATAGTTTTGCCTTTTCCAGAATGTTGTATAGTTGGAATCATATAGTATATAACCTTTTCAGATAGTCTTCTTTCACTTAGTAATATGCATTTAAGAATCCTTCATATCTTTTCATGACTTGATAGCTCATTTCTTTTTAGCACTAATATTGCATTGTCTGAATATACTACACTTTATTTATCCACTCATCTACTGAAGGAGATCTTGGTGGCTTCCAAGTTTTGCCAACTGTGAATAAAGCTTCTATAAACAACCATGTACAGGTTTTTGTGTAGTCATAAGTTTTCAATTCCTTTGGGTAAATACCAAGGAACATGATTGCTGGATCATATGCTAAGAGTATGTTTAGTTTTGTAAGAGAATGCCAAACTCTTTTTCCCAAAGTGGGTATACCATTTTGCATTCCCACTAATAATGGATGAGAGTTCCTGTTGCTCCACGTCCTTGCTAGCATTTGATGTTGTCACTGTTCTAGCTTTTGGCCATTCTTACAGGTGTGCAGTGGTATCTCATTGTTTTATTTATTTTAAAGATTTTATTTATTTATTTGTCAGAGAGGGAGAGAGAGAGCACAAGCAGGCAAAGCAGCAGGCAGAGAGAGAAGCAGGCTCCCTGCTGAGCAAGGAGCCTGATGTGGGACTCTTATCTCAGGACCCCGGGAGCTGAAGGCAGATGCTTAACTGACTAAACCACCTAGGCGTCATTCATTGTTGTTTTAATTTGCATTTCCCTGTGATGATGTGGAACATCTTCTCATATGCTTATTTTCCATCTGAATACCTTCTTTGGGAGGGGTCTGTTAAGGTCTCTGGCCCATTTTTTAACTGAATTGTTTGTTTTCTTACTGTTGTATTTTAAGGGTTCTTTGTGTATTTTGGATAATAATTCTTTATCAGATGTGTCTTTTGCAAATATTTTCTCCCAGTCCATGGCTTATCTTCTCATTCTCTTGATACTGTCTTTTGCAATTAGAAGTTTTTAATTTTAATGAACTCCAAGGTATCAATTATTTCTTTCGTGGATTGTACCTTTGGTGCTGTATCTAAAAACTCACTACCATACTCAAGATCATCCAGGTTTTCTCCTGTATTATCTTCTAGGAGTTTTGTAGTTTTGCATCTTAACATTTAGTTCTGTTATCTATTCTCAGTTGATTTTTGTGAAAGGTGTAAGATCTGTGTCTAGATTTTTTTTTTTTTTTGCATGTGGATGTCCAGTTGTTCCAGCACTGTTTTTTGAAAAGATTATCTTTGTTCATTGTATTGTCTTTGCTCCTTTGTTGCAGATCAGTTGACTATATTTATGTGGGTCTATGTCTGGGTTCTCTCAGTTCTTTTGATCTATTTGTCTTTTCTTTCATCAATACCATAGTGTCTTGATTATTGTAGCTTTATAATAAGTCTTAAGATCAGGTAGTGTCAGTCTTTTGATTTTGTTCTCCATCAATATTGTGTTGGCTATTCTATAGGGTCTTTTGCCTCTCCAAATAAACTTTAAAATCAGTGTGTCAATATCTACAAATTAACTTGTTAGGAGTTTGATTGAGATTACATTGAGTCTGTAGATCAAGTTGGGAAGAATTGACATCTTGACAGTATTGAGTCTTCTTATCCATGAACATGGAATATCTCTCCATTTATTAGTTCTTTGATTTCATTCATCAGAGTTTCATGGTTTTCCTCATATAGGTCTTATACATATTTTGTTAGATTTGGGGATGCTAATGTAAGGTATAAACATTTTTAAGACTTTCTAATCCTCCTCTCTAGTGGGGATTTCTGAATTACTGGCCCTTCCACAAGGCATTCACAATCCCATTCCACTCACACCTTTCCCAGTGTCTGGTGTGCCTGCAGTTGGCATTTGGCATTGAAGTTGTTTATTTCACAAACCCTTTGGGAAATTGGAGTTAGCTGTTTTCAGTTTTTTGTTTGTTTTATTCAGAAAACCTCAATAGCTCTTTATTATTTTAAAATGCTCTATAAGTAGCATGGCCTCTGCGTAAGAATGACCTGCAAATTAAAAAAAAAAAAAAAAAAAAACAACTCTATAAGCAAGAAATAGTAGAACACTAGGCTTTAGGAAGGAAAAACTTAGGACAGAAGTGGTAAGCTTTCCAAGTTCCTATAGTAAGTCAGTGATGCTGGAACTTAAAGCTTATTCACTGTTGACTCTGGTGGTGGCCTAAGCCCCACCCTGTTATAGAAAAGCTGCCTTTGATTTCCCTCTGATCTCTGCATTTCAGTTCAGTGTTCAGCACTGACCAGATGATTAGGTGAATTTAATAATGTTGTCATAGAGGGTTGGGCTTGGATGATGAGGACTTCTGAAGAAAAGCAACTAGAGTAATAGACCTTTCAAAGGTTGAGAGATAAGACTGCTTGATGTTACTGATGATCTGCCAAGGTGAAATGCAAGGAAAGCCAGCCTAATCCTGTCTCCCTTCTTCCTTGGCAGAAGATAGCAAGAGGGAAGACATGTAGGGGAGAGTGGAGGTGGGTACAACACTGACTAGAATATCTCCAAGCCATTCATTCACTCATTCATTCATTCATTTAAAGTAAGCTTTATGCTCAATGTGGGGCTTGAAATCATGACCCTGAGATTTAAGAGTTGCATGCTCTACCAACTGAACGAGCTAGACACCCCATCTAAGCCTTTTAAGCATTTTTTATTCCCCTATAGAAGAAGTTAGGTATGGCAGGGTGAAAGGGGGATCTATTTTTGACTATTTAAAAATCTACCTTGTAAGTCCAGATTATACTGAAAGGTTTTTGCTCTTGGCTATAGGGCTAATGGCTGCTGCAAAATTGATAGGAGTGGGTACACTGTGGTAACCGATCTTTCATAAATTCTCTTATTGGGCTATGTTAGAGTAAATTTCTGAATATAAAACATAATATTTAGCACTGTTTTCACTAAAGGGAATATAAGACTAATATTTCACCAGGTAGTTTTAGATAACATACAGAATTTGGGAACTGACATTATTTTTTTCCCCAAAGATTTATTTATTTATTTATTTGACAGAGAGAGAGAGAGAGACAGCGAGAGAGGGAACACAAGCAGGGGGAGTGGGAGAGGGAGAAGCAGGTTTCCCGCTGAGCAGGGAGCACAATGTGGGGCTCGATCCCAGGACCCTGGGATCATGACCTGAGCTGAAGGCAGACGCTTAACGGCTGAGCCACCGAGGCGCCCCAGGAACTGAAATGATTGCAATTAAATTGACAAATACTATACCTGTTGCAGCTTTTCTCTTTCACAGACTAGAGCTATGCAAAAGTAGAATGTCTATGAATGAAGATATCTACCATGTTGTTTTCAGAGTTTAATTTCTGTAAGGGAATGCCTGAGGTTCAAAATCAAAACCTTTCAAATACATGAAATTCATGTATTTGAACACAGAATTTATGTATTAGAGTTCTCCAGGGAAAAAAATGTGTAATATATGTATATGTGTATGTATATACTTATAAGAATTGGCTCACAGGGTTATGGAGGTCAAGCAGTCCTATGATCTGCCGTCTGTAAGCTGTATAACCATAAAACCCACCGTACAATTCGTTCAAGTCCAAAGGCCTGAGAACCCATGTCTGAGGAACTCTCATGTCTGAGGATCTCTCATGTCTGAAGGCAAGAGAGGATAGATGCCCCAGCTCAAGAAGAGAGAGAGAATTTGCCCTTCCTCTGCCTTTTTGTTCTGACTGGGTCTTGAACAGATTAGATGACACCCATACACATTGGTGAGGGAGGTCTTCTTTGCTCAGTTTACTGATTCAAATGCTAATCCCTTCTGGAAACACTCTCATAGACACACCCAGAAATAATATTTTACCAGCTATCTGGAAATCCCTTGGGCCAGTCAAGTTGACACATTAAATTAACCCTCACAATTTACTTGAGCATGTTACCCTGGAGTGAAAGTGATCACCCCATCTTTTTTCCCCTTCCCAGTCTTTTACCAGCTGGCTGTTTGAATTTGTGTAAGACATATTCAAATTTCTTGGGACCCAGGAAATCATTCCCAGCCCCTTTATTATTTTACAGATAAGAAAACTGGGGCCTAAAGAGCTGAAATGATTAGTTCAAGATCACACTGAATTTTATTAGTGATTTTGAAGTCTGAAAGCAGGCTGATTAAATCTGCAGGTGACAGAAAGTTAGGAAAGATAGCCAACGGAAATAGATTGAAATCTATTGCTAATATATAGATGACAATATAAACATTAAAAATGGTCTGCCTGGAATGATAGGCGAAACCCAATAAGTAGAGATTTAGCATCAATAAATACAATGGCCACACTTTCGATTGAAAAATCTATTGCACGGTATAGGCCTGCTTTGGCTAAAGTTATGTGAAACAATATGGTGGAGTGAAGTCAACTATGTAAAACCCCAAGTGAGGAGCAGCTGCTAAAACAGTTGGTGCAACTCTGGGGCTATATTAATAGGCAGAGACTGATCTGATGTTGCAGGGAGTGTGTGGCCTGGGGCATTTGGTGCTCGTCAGGTCATATTTGTATCACTATGTGTGGTACAGGGTACAATGTTCTGAGAGGGATCTTGTAAACTGGAGTCCATCCACCAGAAGATGGTGAGGGGCCTGAGCTCTTCTCCACAGAATGAAAGGCCACAGCAGCTAGGAATGTTTAGTTTGGAGACTTCTGAAGGATATGATTACTGCCTTCAAATATCTCATGGGCTGTCAAATGAAGAAGAGGTATGTGGCTTGTTCTATGTCACTCCAAGGGCGGAAGTAGGATCATTAGGCATGATGGTCAAGGTGAAATGGATTTCTGCTCTAAGATTTTCCAACATTGCTGACTCACAACAGAATGGTCTGGAACTGTGCTCAAGGAAATGTTGGGGTGCATCCATCAGAGATCTTACAGGAGGATACTTCTCTGGGAGAAAAGTTGACTCCATGACTTCTAAGTTCCCTTTAATTCAGATTCTCTGAGGCTTCATAGGTCATTTCTCTTGTACTGCTATTTCACTCTAGCAGATAATGTTTTAATGTTTTTGACCTTCTGATTACCAAAACAATTCAGAATAGTTTGGAATATTAGAATATGTATTTAAAAAAAAAACAAATAAAACTTTTAATGAAAAATTGAATCCAGAAGGGCCCTTGGGGAAA
The DNA here is from genome assembly GCF_004348235.1 of Phoca vitulina. NCBI lineage: Eukaryota > Metazoa > Chordata > Mammalia > Carnivora > Phocidae > Phoca > Phoca vitulina. Next base: position 207,685 of record NW_022589762.1, on the reverse strand, counting down.
AGTGAGTTGCTACACTACAGAATTTAGGCACTAAATTAAATTAAAATCTAAACTTGCTCTGGGCAAAGAGAAATTATGATGTAGATTCTTATTGTTCAAGAAGAGGAAACTTACACTTTTACCAGTATTGGTGTTAACCTAGAATTCACAATGGGATTATAAGGTCCTTAATGACAGGGTACAAGTCCTTTACTTCATGTTAACTCTAATAACATCTATCCGAATATTTTATACAGAGTAGGTGCTCAGTATGTTTTGAATGATTTGACTTTCTTAAAGCTGGGATAGGACATTTTTTTCCTTTATTATTTTTTTCTCAGGGTCTGGTAGAAGAAGTGTCCTGGTCAGGCTCTAAGTCAGTTTTGAAACTATATTATCTTGCTCCAATGAGGTAGCCTGAACTTGGCCTATAGTAAGCCCCAGACTGCCGTAGTTAAATCTCCTGGCACATATTAATGTTTTTAGAACAAGTTTCTGTCTTAAATGCATTTGTGCTGTAGACTATAGCTGCTCTCAGACACTGGCTTCACTTCCTCTGTAGTTCTCCACTGTACCCAGTAGTAATAGTAACCAAAATTGTATTTCACTAACTTAGAACACAAGCACTATTCTATGTGTTTGTCCTACCCATTGCTCCCTTCTGTAGTTACTACTTTTAGCTCTGTTTTTCAGATGAGGAAATGGAGGTGAAGTTAAGTGACTTGCTCAAGGTCACAACTTAGTAAGGGGCAGAGCCAGAATGTGAACCTAGCATTCTGACTACAGATTTTGTGCCCCTAACCACTATGTCCTTCTATCTCTCAGCAAGGTGTCTACGTGCAATATGTATTTAATCGAGTCACTAAGGGATCAAAGTCCAAGCGAGTTTTGTCTTCTGGGTGGCAAGACACCAGGTGGTAAAGAGTTTCCTCTGCCCCTCCTCTTTCCATTGTTCCCTCTGTTCCCTGGAGACCAGCTCAGAAACCTCCCCACTGTATTTCCTTCCCCAGCCCAGTTTTCTGGGGTTGGCTACTCCCCAGCTCTGCTACCAGCTCCACGGCTCATGGCTTTGGAATGAAAGACACAAGACTTAGCTCCTTGGAGTGACTCACATCTTTTGGAGCAGTTACAGCCTGCTTTTGTGCCACTTAGCAATTCTTCCTCCCCAAACCCAACCCCTCTCCATTTTCCTAAAAATGCCAGATGGTATAAAATCAATGTGAATTTTAATATACTCTGCTTTGGAGAATTTATCAATACTTCTCCTGTCCCTTCACTGCCCCCCCCCCCAGGATAATTAGAATCACCCCATGGTATTGCAAAACAGGAAGGCCTGGGTAGTTGCTCAAGGGCATGGTGTTGTAGAAATCACTCTTCGCCTCTGACCTACAGTTAGATGCTTAATGAGAACTTTCTGATGATGACATCTCAGGTCAGGTGGAGATAGGGCTAGGAACAAGCCCTGCCTATGGCTTTGTCCAAGCCAGGGTGGAAGGGGGGCAGGTCTATGCCTGGCATCTCTTTCTTCTGTTCCTGTTAGACACAGCTAAGCCCAAGGATAGGAAGAAAAGAGGGTGTGCCCATGGGAACTTCATCTTCCTTTATGCAGTTTCCCACACATCCAGAAGTCAGCCCCTCTCCTTCATTCTAACCAGCCCAGTCACTGGCACCAAACACACTATCTGAAGTTGTATAAATCTCCATAACAGCAAATGTTCTCTATTGTAGGAGGCCTCCTGGGGCTGAGGAGTTGGGAGAGTCTCCTAGGCTTAAAGCAATAAATGAGCAAGTCAATACTCTTTTCTACCTGGACACAATGAGCCTGCATGCCTGGAAACAGCTATTGTTCTTCCATGGACTTAGTTAAATCCACTGAGACAAAAGCCAGATGGAGTACAGACTTAAGGGGTCACTCAGAGAGCATTCTGATCTTCTACTCTTGTCTGGCCCTGTTATAGGGTAGCAGAAAGAAGAAGGATAAATGAACACCAAGGATACTTTAGACCTAAAATCAGAAAGCCCACATTTGAGTTCCAGCTATTCCACCTATTAATTGTGTAACCTTGAGTAAATCAAGGTACTTCTCTAATGCACATATTTCCTCGTCTGTCAAATAGGAATAGAAATACCATTTTCCCTCATTTTACAGGAACAAGTGAGGATCAAATGACAAGGCACATGAAAACACTTTGTATACTGTAATAGTGCTATGCAAGTGTAAAGGATTATTACAAATTATTATTTATTTTAGTTAAATAATAGTTTTATCAGTTTGATCCTCTACTTAGTTTTTTAAATTAAAGAATAGTTGACATACAATATTACATTAGTTTCAGGTGTATAACATAGTGATTTAACAAGTCTCTTCATTATGCTATTTTTGACCAGAACTGTGTAAATAGTAAAGTGGAGAGCTTTGCCCTTCTGTCACTTTCTATTCCTTGTTCTGCCCTAGGCAGGCAGGGAGCTGTGATTGGGAGGTGCAGTGCAGACTTGCAGGTAACAGATGAAGTACTGAAGAGGCAAGTACCTGTGTACTCATCATAGTAAGGGAATAGAACCAGACAGAATGCAGTCAGGTGGAGGAGATCAGTCTTGGTCACAGTAGTAGGACCATTCTAGATAGAATTGACCATCAGGTGATGTGTCAGTGTGAAGCAAAAGGTGATCTCAAGCACAGTTTGAAGCCAAGACAGACATAGCATAGAGGCCTTTTGACATGGTCTCCCTACAGAGTGGGGCTTCCTAACCTGGGCTACTCAGAAAACCCTGGTCACTTCCACTCTGGATCTTGACAGGCTGAAGTAAGCTGGAATTCCTGTGAGGGAGGATTCTTGCCTGTCTACTCAACAGACTTCATTATCACTGTCCAAATGAAAAGCTATGTCCCCTGGCAGATTTGGAATCTGCTTGTGTATCCATAGCCCCCAAGGGTTTCCAGTTCAGATTCCTAAGCAGATGACATTGACTCATTGAAAGGAAAGCTTATATTTCTGATACCAGAAACTTCATCCTTAATGAATCCTAGCTGCTTTCTGTGTCTAGGACAAGAGTTCTAGCAGTAAGGATGCTGTTGTTACCCAGGCTAATCTCTTAAGATGCTTAAGGAAAAGAAAATCAGGAAGCTCAAAGGAGAACAGTGCAGAGGGTTCAAATCATTCTCAAACTAGCCTGTCAATCCTTAGAGAGTTAAGCATAATGGATAACTAAGGGCAGAACACAGGATCTTGGGTCCCAAATTCATATTCACCTGTTCTTAGAGGTGATTTTGTAGATTAAAAAAGCAAAAACCAAAACCAAAACCAACTGGAGCCCTACAAGTGATTTTCCAAAGAGGATTATTGAGAAGGCTTAATGATTTCAGTAAAGAACTCAAGAAATGAAGACTCTGGTCCTCCTGAAGTATCCAAAATGAGAAAAATAAACCCTTAATTAATGAGTTTTTGGCTTAAGTCAGGGGTTACAAATTGGTCATGAGCCATGTATGGTCAGCAGGTATGTTCTGTTTGAACATTTTGTTACACATACCCCATGTTGTAAGGGCAATTTAACAGACACTGGGAATTATTTGGTTGAAACATACTCTATGGACACTTAATAAGACTAAGAAAACAGTGAGAGCAGGGCCTCTGATTGGGCACACCAGGGTATTTGATGAGAAAGCTGAGTTTATAATCTGGTTTGAGGAAATGTGATTCATGCGTATGGAGGGAACTAACCCTACCGTGAGCAGCAGATGGCCAGTGGGGTTGAGTGATAGGAACAAGGACCAGTAGAGTTCTGCAGAGGGAGAGCTCACTCTGAGCTCACACTGATGCAGTGTTTGGAAATGAGGGTGGTGGTGGAGAGGTACATTCTGGGGTAGGGGAATGAGCAAGCTGACACTTGGAGGCAGGAAATCTCCAGGTATATTCAGAAGACGATGAGCAGGCTGAGGCAGAGAATTTGAGTTGGAGAGAAATGGGAGATCTTGAATGAAGATGAGTAGAAATCCTCTCTCTGAGTCTAAAACTTATGGAATTAAATGTCTTCTGATTAAAAGAATGGTCTTTGGGGGTGAGAGTTAAAGGAACCAGGTAGCCAGAAGCATGGGCTGCCTGTGGCTTAACTCCTCTGCTATCCGTCTTTCCTCTCTATTGCTGAGCTACCTATAGGGATCCCCCACCCAGGTCCCTCCTTGGGAGACAGAGACCTTCTCAGCCTGGTTAACCAGACAGTGGCTAATAGGGATCATCGTCCTCATCAGGAGGGTGAGGGGAGCCTGTGAAGAAGGCTGAGAGTGGCAAGATTGTAGCTGACATCATGAGGCAGCTGGAGGCCTGCCAGCAAGAATGTGTCCACTTTACTTGCTTTTCATCCTGACCAAAAACACAGTCAAATTTCAGTTCAAAGCCCTTCCCTCTGCCCCATCTCCCGCCTGACACATACACATATACACACTGATATATATATATATCAACCTCTGTAGATGCGTTGTCCCCCATGTGTGCATATCAGGCATACCATATACATAAGCAGATATATAACCTGAACCAGCAGACTTAAACTACACAAGAGTGTGTATATATATCATATATATATATGCTTTTATATAAAAATATGTGTAATATATGATATATATGATATATATTAACACTATTAACTTTTTTTTTTTTTTTTTCCTTTTTTCTTTCTTCTTTTAAGCATTTTTTACATTTTCTTTTAAAGATATTAGACATTTATTTTTATCACAAATGCAATCCAAGTGTGAATAAATAAATGTATTACATTTAACATCTGCCCTCCCCCCCCCATGTTCCCATAGAAAAAAGAGCTAAGGTGTCTCTTCAAAGCCTATTTGGCCATGGCTGTCCCACCTATGGTTTTAAAAACAGACTGTGACTTATCTTCTGAGATTCCTTCTTGAACTACAGCTCATTCTGTTAAAGAAATCCTGGGAAAGAAGTCCTATTGATATTGTCGATAGTCTCCAAAAGGTGAGGATGGTAACTGGGCTGAAGGCAACTGAGAAGGGTCTTCAGCAAACTGAGGACCATTGGGAAATTGTGCAGAGGCGAATCTTGTCAACAAGATACCAGCTCCTTCAATTAAAGCTAGGAGAATGCCACCCATCGCGGCTGACCCAACCATGGCCACTGGTCCATTTCTTGCTGCCAGTATGGCTCCTGTTAAGGCACCACTTGTGATGGAGTTCCAGGGATCTTCTTTCTCTCTGACTTGAACCATACTGCAGTCAATCATGGAAAATAAACCTCCCCAAACTGCAAAGCTACCTCCCAACTGTGGAGCCCTGGTTTTAATAGCTGTCAGACTCCCTCGTAGTCTGTGGTTTACTCCCACTGGAGAATTGCGAAAACCTTTTATTGCTTGAAAGATACCACCACCTATGGTACCCATCGTAAAGGCCCCACCACAATCATCGACAATTCGCCAAGGGCAAGGTTCTCGCGCCTACTCCTCCATCTTGACTCCACCTGCGCGAGTGATGCCGGGCAAGTTGGGTGGAGCCTGACCCCAGCGGCCACTATTAACTATTTTAATTACTGTTAACATTATAATCACTATTATAATTACTATTAACATATATAATATATTCTATATAAATATATAATTATATACATAATATATAATATATAAATAATATATAAACATATACTATATGGGTAATATTTATATATATAGGCATATATATATGATTCTTTTTCAGAATACTGAAAGTCAGAAGCATGGTGTCACATAAGGAAGATGCAAGCTTCAAATAAATCTGTAATCCCTCCTAGTATTTTATGTGGTCTAGAAAAAACCTGTACGGTTCCCTGTGCCAACCCCTCCACTCCCTCTCCCTCCTGAGATTTCCAGGACCATTTGCCACTTCTCTCTCTTTCCTTGTTCTCTAGTTCTCATCAGATTGGCTAACATTATAGGCATTCCATGTTCTGACGGCCTCTTTGTGAACATGCAGGGAGAAGAACTGATCTAGCTTATGGCAAATTTAGCTCACAAGCCTATCTCCTATTTGCTTCCTTGGGATATCACTTAGCTGTTAGATCTGTTAGTCACCCCTTCACTCAGAGGCATGAGACTCTTCCTTCCTTATTCCACCATAGGGTCTCCCCTGACCTGATAAAAGCCTGTGAACTCCAAGAGGAAGACCAGAGAATCCTCTCATTTTAAAGAGAAGACCTCAGTGTCCCCCCAAAGTTCTACTATGGAGTGACCTACTTGACAAAGCACTTCGCTTGTGAGAAAAAGTCGTTAAATCTTCATCTCCGTGTGTTAGTCAGGGTATGATTTTTCTGTAACAACTTTCCTAGAGCTGATCTAACAATATTTATGGTATATATATTATGGATACAGTATAAGGATATAAAAGAAAAAGAATATGGTGTCCATTCCCTCTAGGAACTCACATTTTCACTCAGGAGACAAGACATCTCCAGAATATATCTTTAATTTGTCCACTACTTTCCACTCTTCTGGTATAAGCAACTGTCATCTCTTTGCTTGGGCCTACCAAACACTTAATCCTTGCTCCCTCTTGAATTCATCCTGTCAAAAGAGTGATGTCTTTTTTTTTTTCTTTTTTTTATTGTGGTAAAATATACATAACATTCAACTTACCATTTTAACCAATTAAAAAATTGTGGTAAAAAACACATAACATAGGGGCACCTGGGTGGCTCAGTTGGTTAAGCGTCTGCCTTCGGCTTGGGTCATGATCACAGGGTTCTGGGATGGAGCCCCACGTCAGGCTCCTTGCTCAGCCGGGAGCCTGCTTCTCCATCTCCCTCTAACCCTCCCCCCCGCTCGTGCTCTCTCTCACTTGCTCTCTCTCAAGTAAATAAATACAATCTTTAAAAAAAAAACAAACACATAACATTTACCATCTTAAACACTTTTATGTGTATAGTACAATAGTGTTAACTGTATGCACATTGTATAACATCTCTAGTACTTTCCATCTTGCAAAACTGAAACTCTATACCCATCAAACAACTCCTCATATCTCCCCTCCCCCAGGCCCTGGAAATCACCATTCAACTTTCTGTTTTCTTTCTTTTTTTTTTTTAAAGATTTTATTTATTTATTTGACAGAGAGAGACACAGAGAGAGAGGGAACACAAGCAGGGGGAGGGGCAGGGGCAGAGGGAGAAGCAGGCTTCCCGCTGAGCAGGGAGCCCGATGTGGGGCTCGATCCCAGGACCCTGGGATCATGACCTGAGCTGAAGGCAGATGCTTAATGACTGAGCCACCCAGGCACCCCAACTTTCTGTTTTCAAGAATTCGACTACTTTAGATAGTAGTCGAATCATATAAGTGGAATCAAGCAGTATGTGTGTGTGTGTGTGTGTGTCTGTGTGTGTGTGAGATTGGCTTATTTTGCTAGGCATAATGTCTTCAAGTTTCATCCATGTTGTAGCCTGTGACAGAATTTCCTTCTTTTTAAAAGCTGAATAATATTCCATTGTATGTATATTTTTTCTTTATCCATTCCTCTATCAGTGGACATTTAGGTTACTTTCACCTCTTGGCTTTGGGTGAAAAATGTTGCAATAACATGGGTGTGCAAATATCTCTTTGAGATCCTGTTTTTAATTCCTTTGGATATATACTCAGAAGTAGGGTTGCTGGATCATATGGTAATTCTATTCAATTTTTTGAGGAACCTCTGTATTGTTTTCCACAGCAGCTGTACCATTTTACATTGGGGGTGAGAGTTAAAGGAACCAGGTAGCCAGAAGCATGGGCTACCTCCGATTTCTCCACATCTTCACCAACACTTCTGTTCTTTTCTTTTTGTTTTTTTCCTTTTTGATAGTGGTTATCCTAGTGGGCATGAGGTGATATCTCATTGTGGTTTTGATTTGCATTTCCCTGATGATTAGTGATGCTAAGTATATTTTCACGTGTTTTTTTTATCATTTGAATATCTTCTTTGGGAGAAATGTCTAATCAAGTCCTCTGACCATTTTTAAATCAGGCTGTTTGTTTTTTTGCGTGTTGAGTTGTAAGAGTTCTATGTATATATTGGACATTAACTCCTTATCAGATACATGGTTTGTAAATATTGCCTCCCATTCCATATGTTGCTTTTTCAGTCTGTTGATTGTTTCCTTTGCTGCACTGAAGTTTAATGTTGTTCTATTTGCCTATTTTTGCTTTTGTTGCCTGGACTTTTAGTGGCATATCCAAGAAATCAGTGCCTAACCCAATATCATGAAGTTTTCCCTATGCTTTTTCCTAGGAGTTTTATAGTTTTTGGTCTTACAGTTAAGTTTTTAATCCATTTTGAATTAATTTGTGTATATTGTGTAAAGTAAGGGTCCAACTTCATTCTTTTGCATGCGCATATCTAGTTTCCCCAGCACCCTTTGTTGAAGAGACTATCCTTTCCCCATTGCATGGTCTTGACATCCTTGTTGAAGATCATTAGACCATATATGGGGGAGGAGGGCATTTGGGGATTCTATTTTGTTTTGTTGGTCCACGTATGTCTTTATGCCAGTACCATACTGTTTTGATTACTGTAGTTTTGTAATATAGTTTGAAATCAGGATGTGTTATCACTCCGGCTTTGTTTTTCTTTCTCAAGATTGTTTTGGCTATTCAGAGTCCTTTGAGATCATTTAAGCCATTTTTAAATGTGCAATTCATTGGCATTAAGTACATTCATCATGCTGTACAACCACCACCACTACCCATGTTCAGAAATTTTTTCATTACTCCAAACTGAAACTCTGTACCCATGACCAATAATTCCCCATTCTCCATCCCGCCCCACCCACACCTGGTAACCACTATTCTTCTTTCTGTCTCAGTGAATTTACCTATTCTAGGTACCTCATAAATAAGTAGAATCATACAATATTGTCCTTATGTGTTGGCCGATTTTACTTAGCATAATGTCCTCAAGATTCATTCACCTTGTAGCATGTGTCAGAATTTCCTTCCTTTTTAAGGCTGAATATTGGTCCATTGTATGAACACACCAAATTTTGTTTATTCACTTATACAGGATGGACAAGAGTGATATTTTATAAACAAAAATCACATCATTCCTCTCTACCTTAAGGTGCTTCTTAATGCTCTTGGGATAAAGTACAAAATCCTTCTGGCCCTGCCTGATGGGACCTCTGCTTACTTCACCAGCCTTGTCTTCTGCCATTCACTCCACACCACTTTTTATTTATTTTCTCTTTCTTTCTTTCTTTCTTTCTTTCTTTCTTTCTTTCTTTCTTTCTTTCTTTCTTTCTTTCTTTCTTTCTTTCTTTTAGATTTTATTTATTTATTTGAGAGAGAGAATGAGAGAGAGAGAGCATGAGAGGGGGGAGGGTCAGAGGGAGAAGCAGACACCCTGCTGAGCAGGGAGCCTGATATGGGGCTCAATCCCGGGACTCCAGGATCATGACCTGAGCCGAAGGCAGCCGCTTAACCAACTGAGCCACCCAGGCACCCCTTTATTTATTTTCTTCAATAAGCCTCACATCTTCCTTACTTAGTCTTCCACACATGTTGTTTTCCCTCTGCATCAAACAGATTTCCCTCCCACTTCACTCACACCACCTTTGTCTAGCTAACTCCTAGTCAATCTCCAGATCTCAGCTGAGACTTCTCAAGGAAGCCTTCCCTGACCTCTTTGAGAAGGTTCCCCTGCCATTAGTGCTTGTGACACCTGCATCCCTTAGGAGAAGCACTAATCACAGTGATGAGGGAGCAAAAGGCTAGCTGAGGGCAAAGCACAAGTTAACACCCTGGACCACCCCCCCACCCCAGGTGGGATGTGTGTGACATTCCTCAGGCACTCCTGGCTGCCCAAGAACAAAGGAAAGGGAAAAACAAGTGGTTAACTGATAGAGATCATAGTCATTCAGGACATGAGTCTCCATCAGTTTGCAACTGTCCTAATGATTTACAAGAAAAAGCAATCTCCAGAAACCTATAGACTCAATTTCCTGGAGCCCCAACATCACCCTCCCCTCCATAGGATAGAAAATCTTACATATCAGTCACTCCTCACAACCCCAGTGCAGCTCTTTCTGCCCATGTGTCCTGTCCCTACAGTTTAACAAAACTACCTTTTTGCACCAAAGACATCTCAAGAATTCTTTCTTGGCTGTTGGCTCCAACTCCACCACTTCAAGCCACATCAACAGTTGTAGATAATTAGTTCAAACCCATCGTCTTTACTCATACCATGAGAATTCATCTCCCCCCCCCCCCTTCCCCCCCCCCCTAACAATCCCCCCCCCCCCCCCCCCCCCCCCCGCCATACCATTGAAATACTCCTTCATCAGGGAGTGAAAGGTGGAGAAAAAAAGGTCATCTTGGGACTATGGAGTTTGCAGTGTGCAAGGTCCTTCTCTACTGATACACAGGCTGCCTATTAGTGAACAAAGACCCTGCACTAGAAGCTACTACTATAAGGTCCTCTTGCTACCCCATCCCAGCATGTCCAATTTAGGTCCTCATACCTCTGCCTGCTGCACTCCCCCTTAACCCCCTTCTCTCCTTTCATTGATGCTTCTTAGGTTTCTTCATTTCCTGCCCATTAGCCATTTTCAATGCAGGATTTGTCTCTCACCTTCAACATGTTCACATCAACTTTTCAAGAAAGTTTCCTTATCAAACCAAACTGTGAATCACAACTCACTATTTCTAGAAATATGTGCGTTTCACTTGATTCTCAGCCTTAAAGAAGGATTCTAACATTAGCAGAGAGGAAGTTAAATAGTTCAAATCAGTCCTTGTCAATAAATATCTATTTAGCTTCCACTATATGCTAGACATGATGCTAGGCTCTGGGGAAACAAAAATGAACCAAAAATGGTAATCCTTGCTTTGAGGCAGTTAAGTGATGAAAATGTACACATAAACAGATACTTTTAATCTAATATCATTATGGCTATGATATAAGTATGCAGGGATCCTTGGACCAGGCTGGGCATAAAGGGAAAGCCTCCTGGGCGAGAAACATCTGAGTTGTCTTGAAGGGTAAGTAAATATAATTAAGGTGAAGAAAGGTGGGAAGAGCATTGCAAAGGCTCTGACTTGTGAAATAACACAGTGAGTATGAGGGCAGACTACAAGCAATTTGACTACTAGAACATAAGGAATCAGTGGAATGGTGGGAGAGAATATTGAAGTACTAGGAAAAGCCAGGTTAGAGAGGACCTTTGAGCATAAATTTCATTCTGTGGGATAATGTGGACCCATTAAAAAATTTCAAGTAGCGTAGTAACATGGTTAAGGTCTGAGTTTTAAACAGACCTAGCTATAGGTGGAATGAACCTTAGGATATACTGTTAAGTGAGAGAAGTATGATGCAGAATGGTGTATATAATATACTATATATAGTATATATATATATAATATACCATTTATGCTAATAAAATATTATACAGACATATATATGCATGTATGTATGTACATGTACTGGGAAATGCATAGATTACCTATGTAAGTATATTCAAGAAGCAAGAGTTGTCTTGGGTAAGAGAGCTGGATGGCTGGAGACAGAGATGAAAAGGCGACTTATTTTTCAGTGGATACACTTTTGTACTTTTTATTACTTATTAAGAATGAATTTAGGCTTGCTTAGGAGTGGTCTTTAAAGATGGTGATATAGGAGGTTCCTGAATCCCCTCCTCCCCTGGACACACCAAATGAAGAGCTATGCACAAAGCAGTTCCCTCTGACAGCAATCCAGAACTGGCTGAGTAATTTCTATACATCAGGCGAACAAGAAAATATCCATATCAGAATAGATAGGAAAGGCTGAGATACACTCTTACCATAAATCCCACCACCAGCACAATGCCATACAATCGGGAGGGAACCCCTAATTCTAAGCTTCTCCTCAAGGAGTGAAGTGTTTTAAGATTTTCAAGCAGTAGATAGGCCCCCAAAATATCTACCTCTGAAAGCCAATGGGGCTTGAGTTCATGAGACCTACAAGACTACAGTGAAAGAAAGAAGCAGTTATTAATAGACCTGAGCACTCTCTCTTGCTATCACCTTAGGATTCAGTGCAGGGGGAGCCAGCAAAACCTGCTAATCTCCCAGCCTTTCCCTGAACAGGGTCCATCTACATTCTTTCTTTAAGGTAGAGCATGAGACTCTTGATCTCAGGGTTATGAGTTTAAGCACCACATTGGGCATGGAGCCTACTTAAAAAAAAAAAAAAAAAGGTAAAAAAAATTGTTGCCTTTGGGTCAAAACTTCTAATTTAGCAGGCATCTAGGGGCTGAATACAGTCATCTCCAAAGACCAGGGAAGCTGGTAGACACATCCCCTGCCTTCTACCTCCTGCTTGTCCCAAATCACCATATCTCCCTGAATGAAGCTTGTATACATGTCTGCACCCTACTTTTATGGGTACCACCTGAGAGATGGATCCACAGATCACCTGGCTCTGATAGCCAATGGGACTTCCATTCAGGAGTCCCACAGGACAGTAGCAAACAAAGAAGCAGTTCTTAACTGGCTATCCCCCCAGGACTCAGTGCAGAGGGAGAAGGCAGAAATGCCCACCTCTCAGTTTTTCCCTAAAAGGGGTCTATTTGCATACTTTAAAAGCTGCTGCCTGAGGGTCAGGCTTCTAATTTAGCACACAGCTAGGGGCTAACTGCAATCCTTTCCAGAGACCAGGGAAAGCCTGCGGACATCTCCTCTGTCCTCTCCCTCTAGCCTGCTTCAAGTCATCAGTATCTCCCTGGAAGGAGCTTGTATGCATGTCTTACACCCAGCTTTTGTGGCTGCCACCTGAGTAATGGGCCCCCAGATCACCTGACTCTGCTAGCCAATGGGGCATGCATTCAGGAGTCCCATGGTACTATTAAAAACAAAGAAATTCTTAATAGGCTCAGGACCACACTCTCACCCATGGTTATACACCCAGGGCCCAGCAGAGAGGCAACAGACAAAAATGCCCACTTTCCAGTTTCTCCCTGGAAGGGACCTAATCACACACTTTCCCGGCAGCTACCTGACTGGCTTCCAAACAGCCTGTATCTAGGTATTGACTGTGATCATTCCCTTTGGGACACTTACGGGTCTTGGCATACCTTCAACTATTGGGAGCCATTAAGAGCAAAGAAGGTAGCTTGGACAATCACAAAGATTTGAGAGACAACAAGGAACACTGGCCAGGCTAATTGGTGAGGTTCATCTCCCACACAAGGCTATTCTTTCAAAACTGGGAGAGGTTGCTGTTTTATTTAACACAGAGAAATCAACACAGAGAGTCAAAGAAAATTAAGAAACAGAGAAATATGTTCCAAGCAAAAGAACAAGATAAAACTCTAGAAACACATCTAATGAAACAGATAAATGAATTACCTGATAGAGAGTTCAAAATAACAGTCATAAAGATGCTCACTGAGGTCAAGACAACACATGAACAAAGTGAGAATTTCAACAAAAAGATAGAAAATATAAAAAAGTACCAAACAGAAATCATTAAGCTGAGGAATATAACTGAACAGAAAATTTAATAGAGAGTTTGAGCATCAGTCTAAACTAGAAGACAAGGCATTGGAATTCATCCAATTAGAGGAGCAAAAAACAAAAAGAGTGAAAATAGCTTAAAGGACTTAAAGGATACCATAAAGTGAATGTGTAGGGGTCCCAGAACAAAAAGAGAGATTAAAGGGGCAGAAAGCTTATTCAAATGAACAGTGGCTGCAAACTTCCCTAACCTGGGGAAAGAAACAGATATCCAGATCCAGGAAGTCCAGAGAATTCCCAGAAAAATGAATTATAATTAAATTGTCAAAAGTCAAAGATGACAGAATTTTAAAAGCAGCAAGAGAAAAACAACTGATTATGTACAAGGGAACTTCCATAAGATTATCAGCATATTTTTCAGCAAAAACTTTGCAAGCCAGAAGTGAGTGGGAGGAGGGGTGCCTGGCTGGCTCAGTCATTGGAGCATCCAACTCTTGATCTTGGGGTTGTGAGTTTGAGCCCCACATTAGGTGTAGAGATCTTAAAAAAAAAAAAAAGGAGTGGGATGATAGATTCAAAGTACTGAAAGAAAAAAAAAAACTGCCAACCAGGAATACTCCACCTGGCAAAGTTGTCTTTCAGAACTGAAGGAGAGACAAAGACTTTTCCAGACAAGGAAAAGCTGACAGAGTTCATCTCCAGTAGACTGCCCTTGCAAGAAATGTTAAAGGAAGTTCTTCAGGTTGAAAGGAAAAATGCTAATTAGTAACATGAGATAATATGAAAGTATAAAACTCACTGGTTAAGATAAATATATAGTTAAGTTTAGAATACTCTAATGTTGTAATGGTGGTGGGGAAATCACTTATAATTCTAGTATAAAGGTTAAAGACAAGGGGCACCTGTGTGGCTCAGATGGTTAAGTGACTACCTTTGGCTCAGGTCATGATCCCGGGTCCTGGAATCGAGCCCCGCATCAGGCTCCCTGCTCAGCGGGGAGTCTGATTCTCCCTCTCCCTCTGCTGCTCCCCCTGCTTGTGCTTTCTCTCTCTCAAATAAATAAATAAAATCTTTAAAAAAGTTAAAGACAAATGTATTAAAATAACTATAACTGTAATAATTTATTAATGGATACACAATGTAAAAAAGAATTGTGACATCAAAAACAAAATGGTTGAGGGTGGTGTAAGAATATAGAGCTTTTGTATGCAAAGTTAAGTTGTTATCAGCTTAAAATAGACTGTTATAAATATAAAATGTTTTATATAAAACATAGTAACCACAAAGCAAAAACCTATAGTAGATACATAAAAGAGAAAGAAAAAGGAGTCAAAGCATACTACCAGAGAAAATCATCAAATCACAAAGGAAGAGAGCACTAGAGGAAGAAAGGAAAAAAGGAATTAGAAAACAACCAGAATTCAATTAACAAATGTCAAAGGTAAGTCTATATCTATCAATAATTGCTGTAAATGTAAATGGACTAAATTATCCAATCAAAAGATACAGTGTAGCTGAATGGATAAACAAAAAGACCCAACTATATGCTGCCTACATGAGCCTCACTTCAGATGTTAAGGACACGCACAGACTGAAAGCAAAGGATGGAAAAAGATATTCCATTGAAAGTGGAAGAATTAATATTGTTAAAATATCCATACTACCCAAGATAATCTACAGGTTCAATGTAATTCTTATCAAAATTTCAATGGCATTTTTCACAGAAATAGAAAAAAACAATCCTAAAAGTGATATTGAACCGCAAAAGCCCTGAATAGATAAAGCTATCTTGAGAAAGAAGAGCAAAGCTGGAGTCATCACAGTTCCTGTATATTACAAAGATACAGTAATCAAAACAGTATAGTATTGGCAAAAAAAAAAAACCCCAGATACATAGGTGAGTGGAACAGAATAGAAAGCCCAGACATAAACCCACACATATACAGTCCATTAATTTATGACAAAGAAGCCAAGAATATACAGTGGGGGAAGGATAATCTCTTCAATAAATGGTGTTAAGATAACAGGATATACACATGCAAAAGAATGAAACCAGACTATCTTACATCATACACAAAAATCACCTCAAAATGGATTAAAGACTGAGATACAAAACCTGAAATTATGAAACCCCTAGAAGAAAAAATAGGGGGTAAATCCATTGGTCATGGCAAAGATTTTTTGGATTTGACAGCAAAGGCAAAGGCAACAAAAGCAAAAATAAACAAGCGGGACTACATCAAACTAAAAAGCTTCTTCACAGCAAAGAAAACCATCAACAAAATGAAAAGGCAATCTAACAGATAGGAGAAAATATTTGCAGCTCATATATCTGATAAGGAGTTAATATCCAAAATGTGTATGAAACTCTTACAACTCGGGATGCCTGAGTGGCTCAGTCGGTTAAGCATCTGCCTTTGGGTCATGTTCCCAGGGTTCTGGGATCGAGTTCCACATCGGGCTCCTTGCTTAGTGGGGAGCCTACTTCTCCCTCTGCCTCTGCCTGCCGCTCCCCTTGCTTGTGTTCAATCTCTCTCTCTCTGACAAATAAATAAATAAAATCTTTATTAAAAAAAAAAACTCTTACAACTCAATATAAAAAAAAATTCAACAAAACAACAAAACAAAATAAATAAAAAAATAAAAACCAAAACCAAAATAAACCCCAAGCAACCTGATTAAAAAATAAGCAGAGGATCTTGGCCAAAATTTAGAAGATGCTGTGAATATCATTTTGAACTAGTGTAAATATATGAAAGATAAAACCTTTAAAAAATAGACAGAGGAACTGAATAGACTGAGTAGATATTTTTCCAAAGAAGGCATACAAATGGCCATCAGGTACCTGAAAAGGTGCTTAACATTCCTAATAATCAGGGAAATGCAAATCTAAGACACAATGAGATATCACCTTATATTTGTTAGAATACCTGTCATCAAAAAGGCAAGAGATAACAAGTGTTTGGTGAGGTGTGGAGAAAAGAGAATGCTTATGCATTGTTGGTGGGATTGTAAATTGGTACAGTCACTATGTAAACTAGAGTTTAAAAGTAAAAATGGAGCTATGATATGATCCAGCAATTCCACTTCTGGGTAAATATCCAAAGGAAATGGAAACATCATCTCAAAGAGATATTTGCACCTCCATGTTCACTGCAGCATTTAGTCACCGTAGTCAAGATATGGAAACAGCCTAAGTGTCTGTCAATGGATGAATGGAAAAAGAAGATGTGGCACATGCGTGTGCGTGCACACACACACACGGAATATTATTCAGCTATGAAAAAGAAGGAAAATCTTCCATTTGCAACAACATGGATGGACCTTGAAGTCATTATGCTATGTGAAATAATTCAGACAGAGAAAGACAAATACTGCATGATATCACTTACATGTGGAATCTAAATAAGCTGAACCCATAGGAACAGACTAGACTGGCAGCTGCCAGGGGCTGGGGGTGGGGAAAATGGGGGCATATTGGTCCAATTGTAAGATGAATAAGTTCTGGAGATCTACTGTATAGCATGATGATTATAGCTAATAATACTGTATTATATACTTTAAAGTTGCTAAGAGAGTAGGTCTTAAATGTTCTCATACACACACACACACACACACACACACAAAATAGTAATTATGTGATGTGATGGAGGTATTAGCTAATGGTATGGTGGTAATCATTTTGCAATATATAATTATATCAAATCAACACATCGAACACCTTAAACTTATACAATGTTATATGCCAATTATTATGCCTCAATAAAGCTGGAAAAAAGTGAATTTATAATTAACTATCATGGTCAGTTAAGAGGCTTCATGAATTTTCAATAAAAGTCTGTGTCTTTTAGGGGCACCTGGCTGGCTTAGTCAGAAGGGCATGCGACTCTTGATCCCATGTAGGGTGTAGAGATTACTTAAATAACACCTAAAAAAAAGTCTGTGTTTTTTAAAGTAAACCTAGTCATGAGTTAAGGAAAGTGGCAGAGGATGATGGCCGTGCTACACATTTGGTTGTCATCCTTGTTAATAGTTTTATTATTTTTTTGTACCTGGTTTTTGGAGCATTAATATATACTGTTGAATAAAGTTAATCACTGTTCATTAATTACTTAAATATAATTATTGGTACAAAGACAGTAGAGAAAAAAATGGCCTGCACACAAAACTTAATAAAACAGAAAGAGTATTAGAGGCAAGACAACCAGAAAAGAGGTGCTATAACTATCTAGGCAAGAAATCCTTAGGGCCTCAAAGATGCCAAGTTAGTAGGGAGGAGAGGAGGACATGGAAGAGAAAGAAATTGGTTGAGAGCAGGGACTCGAGATAATGGGTATTTTTTTTTTTTTAAGATTGTATTTATTCATTTGAGAGAGAGAGAGAGTGAGCGAGCGAGAGAGAGAGAGCACAAGCAGGGGAAGGGGCAGAGGAAGAGGGAGAAGCAGGCTCCCAGGTGAGCAGGGAGCCCAACGAAGGGCTCGATCCCAGGACCCCGAGGTGGGGCTTGATCCCAGGACCGCAGGATCACGACCTGAGCCAAAGGCAGACACTTAACCAACTGAGCCACCCAGACACCCCAATAACGTGTATTGTTGGCAGGGGATGGTCTGGGCATCTGTGGCATCAAACTGGGCACAGTTTTGATATGGTGGAAAAAAACAACTGGATTTGGGGTACAAGACTTGGACTTGAGTCTCTGCTACTTATTTGAATGACTTCGGGCATGCTCCCTCTCCCTCTGTCTGCCGCTCCCCCAGCTTGTGCTCGCCCTCTGTGTCAAATAAATAAATAAAATCTTAAAAAAAAAAAAGGAAAAGGATATGGAGAGCCCATTTGTTCTGGGACAGAGATTGTTGGTTGCCGAACCATTACCCACTCTCTTCTTGTGTGTCACTAACTGAATCCTGACTTTATTTGGGTGGCAATGTTCTCAGCTATAAAGTACATTTCTCAGCCTCCTTTGCAAATGGAGCTGCCCAGTTAGGTATAAGAAGAATATCTGGATTAAAAAAGAAGAATATTTGTTTTTTGTTTTGGTTTAAAGATTTTATTTACTCATTTGACAGAGAGAGACATGCAAGACAGGGAACACGAGCAGGAGGAGTGGGAGAGGGAGAAGCAGGCTTCCCGCTGAGCAGGGAGCCCGATGTGGGGCTCGATCCCAGGACTCTGGGATCATGACCCAAGCCGAAGGCAGACGCTTAATGGCTGAGCCACTCAGGCGCCCCAAGAAGAAGAATATTTGGGTAGTACTTCTGGTGAAGCTGTTTAATGAGGACTAACTCAGTTGTGAGGACTGTTCTTTTGTCCTGACCATACTTTTACTTTCTACTCCTGGGAACATGATGTGATGACTGGGGTTCCAGTAATCATTATGTGGCTATGAGGTAATCTTGAAGATGAAAGCCATGTAGTAAGATGGCAGAGCAGAAAGATACAAAAAGCTGTAGTTTCTGATGACCACCAGGACACTATGTCAGCTCAGTCTGCCTATCTTCAATTTTCTTTTACATGAGAGAAAAATGAACCCCTACCTTGTGTAAGCCACTATTACTTCAGGCTTCTGTTTCTAGTAAAGCAAACTATTCCTAAATATATAGATCCTTTCCCAAAGATATATGAGGATAGAAAAGCCATACTGTAGAGCAGGAATCAGCAAACTTTTCTGGTAAAAGGCCAGATAGTAAATATTTTAGACTTTGGGAGCTATATGGTCTCTGTCGTAGCTACTCAACTCCATTGTAGTAGTGTAAAAGCAGCCTTGAAAATATATAAACAAATAAATGTAGCTATATTCAAATAAAACTTTGTGGACACTGAAATATGAATTTCGTATAATTTCACATGTCATGAAATATTCTTTCAATTTTTTTTCAACCATCAAAAAAATATGAAAGCCATCCTTAGCTCACAGATTGCACAAAAACAGGATTTGGCCCTCAGGCTGTAGTTTGCCACCCCCTGCAATAAAAGATATAATTCCAGCAAGTAAACCAAGGAATAAGAATTGGAAGCATTTATTACATATTTGTTAGTTATCTTTATGTTTCTGTATATTTCAAAACCTTCTTGGATATAGCAGAATTGGACCTACAAAATAACAAGACTGCTTTTTATTTTTTATTTATTTTTATTTTTAAAAGTTTTTATTTATTTATTTTAGAGAGAGAGATTGAGAAGGAGCAGTGGGGAGGAGTAGAGAAGGGGAGAGAGAGAGAGAGAGAGAGAGAAGGAAACTCCTCGCTGAGCAGGAAGCCCGATGAGGGGCAATCCCAGGACCTAGAGATCATGACCTGAGCCAAGGCAGACGCTCAACCGACTGAGCCACCCAGGTGCCCCAACAAGACTGCTTTTTAAACAACATTTCAAAAGTTACACATTTAATGAACGTCCCAGTATGACCTTGAGAAGTAAGAGACCAATCCCAGTGATGTGGATCACAATATTATATGAAATTTTATTTGGATATTGAAGACTGGTCTTTTTTTTTTTTTTTAAGATTTTATTTATTTGAGAGAGAGACACAGAGAGAGAGCGCACACAAGTGGGGAGAGGGGCAGAGGGAGAAGCAGGCTCCCTGCTGATCAGGGAGCCCGATGTGGGGCTCGATCCCAGGACCCCGGGATCACGACCTGAGCCCAACGTAGCCACTTAATCAACTGAGCCACCCAGGCACCCCAGGTCTGTTTGTTTTTTAAAGAATGAACCATCTTACTTCATAACTGTACTTTGTAAGATCACATTTCCTGTTGGCCATTCAAGGTGTTAAGCTAGCAAAGACCAATTTGAGGTAGCCTGAAACAACATGGGGCATGCCAAGGACCTTATCCGCTTTAGCTGTTGCTGCTTGCAGGGACTGATAAAGGCCATTAATGATGGTATAAACATGTAGAAATAAACAGAGCACTAGTCAGGGTTTTGTGGGAAGGACTGAGGGGTAAAATTTACTAGTGGGGACCTGGAGAGACATGAGGATTGGTTTTTTAAAAACCAGAGTTGTGTTAACATTTCAGGTGGGAAAGATGCAGTGTTAGTTAAGAGGATGGATTTTATACTGAAGAGAGAGGGTTAAGGATACAGATCATAAAACTTTGAAGTGGTATAGAAAAGGCCAGTTGTGTGTGTGTGTGTGTGTGTGTGTGTGTGTGTGTCTATGTAAATTGCCAGAGCCACTGACGCCTTCCAAAAAAATCAAACTCTTTATCCAACATCAGGTGCAGAAGTTATTGGGTTGATTAAAATGTTGACTTCCCTTTCAGTAGGTGTGATAATATATATATGCACACTCTCTGGATTGTGGATGTGAGAGGGGAGGGTGGATAGGAATGTGGATAGAAGCATGTGTGTGGACGACAGAGGATTATTTGGGTGTGAATAGTCCAGAAGTGGAGTGAGAGGTGGTTTGTTATGTAACTAGGGGTAGGGGTCAGGGAGAGAATGCTTTGATGGGCTTTTAGTCATGCCAATAATAATTGTTTAGCCTCATACATGGTAAGAATAGAACGGGTGCTCTCTCTGTCTCAGTCTCTCTCTCTCACTCTTTTCTTCCCTCCCAGGCAGCTGTGCAAAGATTTAACCATGTGATCCTGAAAGCACAACACTGAAAGCCTCTGACTGTGCCAAGAGGAGAGAGTAGGGAAACAAAGGCCAATCCAGGGCCAAAGCCAGCTGCCAGGAACCCCCATCCCCAGCAGCAGCACAGAAAAATAATAGCAAGATTCCGTTTACCATCACTCTTCTCCCCAGAGCAGCTCTCTGGCTTGGAGCTGAAAACCTACTCCCTAACCCTTCTCTTCACCTCTCTCCCGCGCTCCTGTCCTCCCAACTCCTGAGAGTGAAGCACCAGGGTTCAGGAAACAAGGCGCTCTTCTCTCTCTCCCTGGAGGGATTGAGTGCTCTCTCCCAGGCCCTGCAGAATTCTTGGAGAGCTCGGGGCTTGGGGTAGAGGAGAGTGGAGGACCCCTTGAAGGTAAAGCCCAGAAGTTCAAGAAGGACCGTACGACTTGAACAGGGGACCAGCTCAACAAACTCTTAGACTTAAGATGTGTGCAAGGCTAAAACATCTCTGGTCATGTTCCCATTTCTCTATGCAAAGTTTGTCCTGCTCTTGTTGATGGATTCTGCTGGGAGTCCTTCAGGAGAAAGCAGAACCGGCTTCTTCCCTCATTATCTTTTTCTCTTTCCTTACTTCTCCAGACTCACTTTTCTCCCTCTCTCCCTACCTCTTTCTTTCTTTCTTTTTTTTTTTTTTTAAGATTTTATTTATTTGACAGAGAGAGACACAGCAGCGGGAGAGGGAACACAAGCAGGGGAATGGGAGAGGGAGAAGCAGGCTCCCCGCTGAGCAGAGAGCCTGATGCTGGGCTCGATCCCAGGACCCTGGGATCATGACCTGAGCCGAAGGCAGACGCTTAACGACTGAGCGACCCAGGTGCCCCTCCCTACCTTTTTCTAAAGTCTTTGTTCTACCACAGGCCTCAGACCTAGACACTGGTTAGACTATTACTAGACCCACAACATACTTCCTAAATAATCTTAAACCAAACCTTTTTACTTTCCTTGACTTTTGAAAAATACTCACTTCTACCTACCCTTTCTCTCTAGGATAAAATGGGGTTTAAAAAGTGACTAATAAAATACTTTTAAAAACTATAGAAATACTACTAACATAAACAAAGGGACAGATGTCACACATCTTGCTGATATGAGCATGAAGGACAGTTGATAAGTATAAAAATATTGGCAGCATTCAATGGGTTATTTTTAATATGGGAAATTTCTCATAAGACATCCATTTTCTAACCTCTATTACTTGTCAAATATCACTGACACCCAATAAAAAGTCAGGCTTCTATTGACAAATTGTTTTGGCTTTCATTTTCTTTCTATGTCATAAGTTGAACCAATATCAAAATTATTTTTATGTGCATTTCCATAGTGTCAAATTTGATCACAATCACTCTTAAATATTATCATGGAATCTACAAGTAGACCTGAAATGCTATGGGATTGAATGGAAATGAAGATCTTATCTTGCCTTGCACCTTGCTGTGTGCTGGTGGGCAAGTGACTTGGTGTCCTTATCTGCTACATAATAACTTAAGGCTCATGTGGCATTCACAGGCTATAAATCTATTGATTTATATAAAGCTATTGATTTGGTAAGTCTTTCTTAGAAGGAATACAGAATTACGCCATTGAAAACCTATACAGACTGCCGTTTTGCTTCAAGATGGTAACTTGCCCTCACAAATTGAACTTAAGGTGTTATCTAGGTAGCATTTAGGACAGTGCCAAGTGACCCCAAATCAGAAAATCATTTGTAGAAGGAAAAAGTTATAGACGGATCAATTTGAAGGGCCAAATGATTAAGTTAAAATGGAGACCTTTCTTCAGAAGGTTAGTTTTTCTGCTGATCTCCCCACAAACAACAATGCTTTGCTTAGGAATCCTAGGTCTCTCTGATAATGTCTTTATTAACCCTTACAATACTTTCCAACAAAGAACGTTGATTTAAAAATAGACTGTTGGCTGGGGTGCCTAAGTGGCTCAGTCACTTAGGCGACTGACTCTTGGTTTTGGCTCAGGTCATGATCTCAGGGTCATGAGATCGAGCCCCACTTAGGGCTCTGCACTCAGCAGGGCTCTGCTTGGGATTCTTTATCTCTTCCTCTCCCTCCCCCTCTGCCCCTTCCCCTGCTTGCTTGCACACACACTCTCTCTCTAAAATAAATAAATTTTAAAAAATCTTTTAAAAAATGGACTACTGGCACATATATAATATCTTATGTTCTCTGGCAGTCTTAACTCACATCTTCTGGTACTTGGTGCATACCCTATCTAGATCACATCTCGTATTGATTTCTTTAAAGAGAAGGTGTAGGTGTCATGAAATATATATAAGCTAATGAGAATAAATAAATAAGAAAAATCTTTTTCTCCAGGACCTGAGAATATTTAATAAATATGGCTCTCAAATCTCCACCATGTGTCAGTGCATTTAGGAATCCAGAAAGCAAATGACAGCTCTAGGACCACACAGGGAGCCGGAAGCACAGCTAGAACAGACAAGCACCATGGTGATTGCTCTCTCTGCTGGTTTACATTCCCTTACTCCTTGGGAACCATGTGGTGCCTGGAGCAATTCTTTTGACCCTCTTAGCACCCGTTCCTTCTCCAAAGGGATTAGTTCCTTCTTTCCAAAGGCAAACAGAAGCCCTTTTTGCCTTTCTCCATTTACGGAGCTTGGCAATCAGGAAGTGGAGCTCACTGTTATTATTAGATAAGGCTCTTTGTACCCCTATTATCTCACCCTGACTCCTCTTACTCATGTCCTTTATCAACGTTTCAATTTTTATCTGTCTTATTATATTGCCTTTAAGGGATTCCCCTTCCTGTCCTCCCTCATATTCCAAGTGCTTCATTGCTTCACTTTTATGAGGGATTTTCAAAGCCACTCTTGTTTCTTGCTACCACGCCTTAGCCTGGGAAGTCAGATGGGCCTGTAGAAAAATTCACCTTGAGGGCTCAGGCAAAGAAGGCAAGGAAGGCAGCATCTGGAGTGAGAAAGATGGTGAGATGTGTTTGTCACAAATGAGGTCTGGGTCACAGTCCTTATTCCCAGTATGTAGAATCCAAGAAAGTCTCAGGGGGCGTCAGGAATGGCAGCATCTCCCTTCATCTCTCCTACTTCAGAAATCTACTTTGCAGAGGGCAGGGCAAATGAAATCCACAGTCTTTTGTGAACCCATCTTTCTTTAGTCTATGATAACTTCTCTAATTGAGTGGATCACGACCATTTGGAGGAGACAGGGAAAATAACCAAATTTGTTTGACTTCCAAATGATCTGACATCCTGAGACAAGATCATACCACAGAGGCATGTGAAGGAGTAGTAACTTCAGAAGTTCTGAAGTGGGGCGCCCGGGTGGCTCAGTTGGTTAACTGTCTGCCTTCGGCTCAGGTCATGATCCCAGGGTCCTGGGATCGAGCCCCGCATCGGGCACTCTGCTCAGTGGGGAGTCTGCTTCTCCTTCTCACTCTCCCCGTGTGTTCTCTCTCTCTCTTAAAAAAAAATAAGGAAGTTCTGAAGTGGCCTGGACTGGGCTTAAGCCTGCTAGGAAGTGATTCCAGGAAGGCTTTGTTCCATCCCAGGGTCTGAAGGTGTCGACTGTGCGTTGCACCATATGCAACCAGG
Organism: Phoca vitulina; assembly: GCF_004348235.1. Taxonomy (NCBI): domain Eukaryota; kingdom Metazoa; phylum Chordata; class Mammalia; order Carnivora; family Phocidae; genus Phoca; species Phoca vitulina. The sequence continues at coordinate 183,063 of NW_022589762.1, read as the reverse complement.
CGCATTTTGCTTTATAGAGCATTATTAGAAAAGCTTTCCAAACATTCAGCTTTATCCTGGATGGGCTGCAGGTAGCTGAGTGGGGAGTTAAAGGATTCAGATGGGGGGAATGGACCAGAAGAACCCTTGCCCTTAGAGAGTCTTAGAGCAGCACGATGGCAGAGAGCCATAGCTCCAGGGAAGGACAAGGAGAAGACAGGATTTGAGTTGCCTTTTAGGGAAGCAGCCTTACCAGCAATTCCAGTTTAAAAAATGACTTTGCCAGCACAGACCAAGTCTTAGATCCTTCTGGCTGGAACATTATGAGGAGCACATCTTTGGGGTTCAGCCATGAGTCTTTCCATTTACATCTTAGCCTGCTGCTTAAGGGAGGCAGGAGAATCTCTTATGACCCTTTTGCTGGGGTAGGTCCCAAGGACCTCTGAGGAGGTCTGGCCTCAGAGTTGGATATGGCTGATAATTACTGATAATAAAACAGACTGTTTTATTGTGCACGGAACAAGAATGTGGGCCCCATTTTAAGAGGGGAAAGATGTGGCTGGATATCAGTATGACCTTTTTGGTTATCTTTCTGCCAGAATCTTTCCTAATTAACATTTGCCCATGTGCCCTGCAAATGATGATGTCAGGAAGAGGAAAGCCAATTAAGATGGAAGAAACCTTCTCTTGCTTCAGAAGACACTACCTGCCCCGCCCTCAAAAAAAAAAAAAACCCACCCGGAAGCCTATTAAATTCTTCTGCTCTTGTTTCTGCTGATGACACAGGATGGGTCCTCATTAGACAAAGCAGGAGAATCGGCTCTACCTTATTAGAGCAGTCTTGGGGCACTATTCATGATAAAGATGGATACAAAGGTCCAGGGATTATAGGTAATAGTGGCCTCTGGTTTGCAGATGGTTGAGTTCCTACAACCTGTCTTTCAAAGCTGAGCTCAGACTCTACTTCCACTGGGAGGCCATCCTTTATAGTTCCAGCACACAACAAATTCCATTTCCTCTGAATTTGGTAGCATGCTCTATTGGTTCCAAATTAAATTATATTTGTCCTCAAATTATTTCATTTACTCTAAAACTTTTCTTTTTATCCAGACTGCACATACCTTGTTCCCCTCTTGAGTCCCCAAGCATGCAGTGCAGTGCTAGACACACAGCACCTACTTAGCAAACACCCACTCAACTAAGAATAAATAACTGTAACAACAGCAAAACCAACCTGGTACCGTGTGAGGAAGTTTGAGATACCAATGTTTCTCCCACCTGCCAGATTCTCCCTTCCTAGTGAGCTCATCTTCCCACTTTGGAGAAGACAGTTTCATACTCCTAACTCTCATTGTATGTCTCCAGCACCCCTTCCCTGCCCTTCATACTAGATAAAGACCTTGTCCCATATTTCACAGAGAAAATTGGTGTGGTCAGAGGAGAACTATCTCCTCCCTCCATACGCCCCTTTGGTCCAACTGCATTTGTACCACGCGAGCAGAATCTCCTCCTTGTTTCTGCAGCAGAAGTGTCCTTGTTAACTGAGGTCAGTCCTCTACTTGGACTCTGGGAATCATTCCTTTTCTCCATAAGGTCTTCACCGTGCTGCTTCCCTTTCTCTCCCAAATTTTCAGTATTTTTCTTCTCTCTCTCCTCCTTATCACCCTTTGCAATTAAAAAGCAAAAACTGCCTTATTATTAATATCAAGCACATATCATGCTGCTTATTCTGTGCCAGGAACTATTCTAACTGCTTTATACATATTGATTCACTTAATCTTCACTCAACCCAGGAAGGTAGTAGGTACTATTATATTATAAAGATGAGGAAACTGAGGCATAAAGTTCACCACGTTCTCTTGGTGTCCAAGAGAGAATGTAGGGTATTCATCTCAAGGTCAATACGTCTAAAACAGAATACTTGATTCCTTCCCACTCCAAACCCATTTATTTCCTGGTCTTCCCCATCTCATTAAATGAAGCCACCCTTTACCCTGTTGCTCAGGACAAAAACACAGGAGTCATCCTTAACTCTTTGCTTTCTCTTACATCTCACAAGGAATCTTCTTATTTGTTTTACCTTCAAAATACATTTCACAGTGGACCACAACTAAATACGCCGCTGCCTCCATCCAGATCTAAACCACTACCCTCTCTCTTCCTTGGACCCAAGTCCCTACCTAGTCTTCCTGTCTCCATTCCTGGCCTCCTTTGGCCTGGTCCATTCTCTACATAGCAGCCTGAGTGATCTTTCTAAAATAGATATGCCTCATAGCACTCTTCCCTTTAAAACATTCCCCAGAACCCAAATCCCTGGCCTATAAGGCCCTACGTAAGTGGTCCTGCCTGCTTTTGCAGACACCTTCCTCTTCTCCCTTTGGCCCACTATGGTACTGCCCCACTGGCTTTCTTTATGTCCTCTGAACATGCCAAGCTCTTTTCTGACTCAGTGGCTTTCCACTTCATGTTCCCTCTTCTTGGAACACTTTGCCTTGTTGCCTGACCGCCTCCTCACCTTTCAGGTTGCAGCACCTGCCCAGACAGGCCTGCCCTAACCTCCTGAATCCCTCCAATCATTCTCTATCTCCGTTTGTGGAGCACTTATCAGTATGTGAAATTATCTTGTATATTCATTATTTATGCTGTCTGTCTGCAACTGTTCCCCACACTCACACTCCCAGCTCCAGATGTAAGCTCTTTGAGGCAGAGACTTGTCTTGTTCATTGCCATATTCCCAATGCCTAGAACTCTACTTGGCATGTAGCAGGGACTGAATATTTGTGGAGGACTCCAGCTCTTCTCCTGCTCCTGCCTGTACAGTGAGTGTCCTTCAGAGAAAAAAGAAGTCCCTGGGAAGTGGAGGCTAGGAGTTTGTTCAGCCTCTCCCCTCCCGTAGGCCTGTGTCCAACTCATAGCCATCTGCCTTTTCCTGTTTTTGACTCGATTTGCTCAGTGTGTGTAAGCTGCTAGCCAGTTTGTAGCTGGGAGTGGGGGGTGGGGTGGGTGGAAAAGGTGGGGGCCAGCATGTCAATGAAAATACAGGCCACGGTCCAGATTGATGGTATCAAGTCTTAATGACTTCAGCTGCATTTAATTAAAAATGGAATGGCTTATTGGAACACAGACCGTGTGGGCCAGTAGTCTGATTTCTGCTCTCATTTCTGTTCTCTTCCAAGCTTCAATTAAGAGAGCAACAAAAGATTCCTATCATGAGCCATGTGTGGTGATCTCATCAGCTAAGACAAATATTTTTTTTTCTGGCTATATTTATAGAACTCTTTCTTGTTTCCTTGGACAACCCTAGCTGGCATTATCTTGTTTACCTTCTTTTCATCTAGATTTGCTTTTGGTGGGCAGCTTCTTATCTGTTGCTCTTTGCAGCCTTGGATTCCTCTGTTTTTCCTCTCTTAGCTTTCATCTATGGGGCTCACTTATTTATTTATTTATTTATTTATTTATTTATTTATTTATTTAATGTTTTCATTTTAATTCCAGTTAGTTAACATACAGTGTTATATTAGTTTCAGGAGTACAGTATAGTCTCTGGGGCTCTTTAAAATCAGTTTGTACTTTCCAGTTACCAAGGCAGTAACTGGAATTAATAAGCAAGTAGACAACATTGGTTCCAGATCAGTGTAGTGTGATGTCTCGTTGACTCCCTGGAGGAGGGTGGAACTTGGTATTCCTTTTCCCTTTGTGCCAGTCATGTGCTTCCTGATATCAGGCCCTTTCTTCATCCATCACCAGGTGGAAAGGACAGACTATGCCTGCAGACCTCTGGACTAATACCTGACTATTTTCTGGGGGCATCTGACCCTGCATATGGTCCCACAGGAAATCACAAACGTCACTCGGGGCCCTACTTGCCGAGCAACATTATCTCTTGCTCAGGGGCCAGTTAAGCTAAGTACTGTCAGGGCCAGGAGAATGGGACCCCGCAAGCAGAGGAAGACTATGTAGGCTGAATTCTGCTCCTGCAGTCTAGGAATGGTTGTTAGGGGTGAAGAAAGACAGTATGGTCAAATCAAGCATAACAACACTGTGCAAGGAGTTTGTCTTTGGTGCCTAAGCTTCTTAGTTATAACTATTTTCCTTCTGGATAATGGCTTCTCAACTATGCATTCTCAATGGGTACGATACTGCCCTCAAGCAGGGAGATTTGTTCTTGGGGGACTGGGAAAACCACAAACTGTTTTTGGTATAAAGAAATCCCCAATATGCATACACAAACAGATGTATAGTATATCTGTGGTATTCAAATTTCATGGGGAGAGAAATGATCATGAAGATGCTTAAACACATTCTGTAAGGTGTGACCGAAAGGTTGTCATTCTAGTCTCCTGCTCTTGCCTTTCTTTCTCTGGAACAAAACTTTACTTTCAGCATAAAATCTAAAACACTTTCCCTTTAAGTTCCCAGGACCCTGGGATCATGACCTGAGCCAAAGTCAGACGCTTAACAGACTGAGCCACCCAGGTGCCCTAAGAAGCTTTTCCTTAAGTGTAATTTAGAAATAGAAATTTTGGCACTTCTAAACAGACACATGAAAAAGTGCTCACCATCACTTGGCATCAGGGAAATCCAAATCAAAACCTCAATGAGATATCACCTCACACCAGTCAGAATGGCTAAAATTAACAAGTCAGGAAATGACAGATATTGGCGGGGATGCAGAGAAAGGGGAACCCTCCTACACTGTTGGTGGGAATGCAAGCTGGTGCAGCCACTCTGGAAAACAGTATGGAAGTTCCTCAAAAAGTTGAAAATAGAGCTACCATATGATCCAGCAATTGCACTACTGGGTATTTACCCCAAAGATACAAATGTACTGATCCGAAGGGGTATGTGCACCCTGATGTTTATAGCAGCAATGTCCACAATAGCCAAACTATGGAAAGAGCCAAGATGTCCATCGACAGATGAATGGATAAAGATGTGAGATACACACACACACACACACACACACACACACACACACACACACACACACACTGGAATATTATGCAGCCATCAAAAGGAATGAAATCTTGCCATTTGCAATGATGTGGATGAACTGGAGGGTATTATGCTGAGTGAAATAAGTCAATCAGAGAAAGACATGTATCATATGACCTCACTGATATGAGGAATTCTTAATCTCAGGAAACAAACTGAGGGTTGCTGGAGTGGTGGGGGGTGGGAGGGATGGGGTGCCTGGGTGACAGACATTGGGGAGAGTATGTGTTATGGTAAGTGCTGTGAATTGTGTAAGACTGATGAATCACAGACCTGTACCTCTGAAACAAATAATACATTATATGTTAAGAAAAAAAAAAGAAGATAGCAGGAGGGGAAGAATGAAGGGGGGGAAATCGGAGGGGGAGACGAAACATGAGAGACTATGGACTCTGAAAAACAAACTGAGGGTTCTAGAGGGGAGGGGGTGGGGGGATGGGTTAGCCTGGTGATGGGTATTAAAGAGAGCACGTTCTGCATTGAGCACTGGGTGCTATACACAAACAATGAATCATGGAACACTACATCAAAAACTAATGATGTAATGTATGGTGATTAACATAACATAATAATAATAAAAAAGAAATGTTGGCACTTCTAGGATAATTTGATGGTTTATGGCAAACCAGAATAAACTTTTTGAAGTTAAGGATAATTCCGAAAATTTCAGGATTTGTGATTATGGAGACATGGGATGGGCCTTCTCAGTGTCCCTCAGTGTTCTATGAACTGTTGAATGCCAAGTCAGAGTTTCAGGTTTTGCTCAGTTTTACTTTGCAAAAGGCAAAGGATCAGTACTTAACTGATCAAGACAGAGGCAAGAGTGACTGTGGTGTGTGTGTGTGTGTATAAGAAAGGGAAGGGCTTTTTGCAGTCTAGATGCTCTTTCTGGGGGCCCCTGGGTGGCTCAGTCGGTTAAGCGTCTGACTTCCGCTGGGGTCATGGTCTCAGGGTCCTGGGATTAAGTTCCGCACCACACTCCCTGCTTAGCAGGGAGTCTGCTTCTCCCTCTGTCCCTCCCCCTGCTCATGAAAGCAAACGCGCTCTCTCTTTCTCTCTCTCAGATAAATAAATAAATCATAAAAAAAAAAAAAAAGATGCTCTTTCTGTTCTTTCTCTTGTGCAAAGGCAGTAGCCATGAGCCTCACAGTGCTTGCTTTGCTCTGTACACACACAGCTGGCTGGATTTTGTGTGCCTGAGATGGACTAGCCTAAGTATTGTGGGTAAGGCTCAAGGTACAGGAAATCATCCTCCCACTACTCTTTTTTTTTTTAATTTTTAAATTTTTATTTTTTTGTCAAGATAAGTGTACCCTTTAATCTCCCTCCCCTATTTTCCCCATCTCCCATCCTCCCACCCACCTCCCCTCTGGTAACCATCCATTTGTTCTCTAGAGTTGAGTCTGTTTCTTGGTTTGTCTTTCTCTTTTTTCTCCTTTGCTCATTTGTTTTGTTTCTCAAATTCCACATATGAGTGAGATAATATGGTATTTGTCTTTCTCTGATTTATTTTGCTCAGCATTACACTCTCTAGCTCTATGTTGCTGTAAATGGCAAGATTTCATTCTTTTTGATGGCTGAATAATATCCCATTGTATATATATACCACATCTTCTTCTTTATCCATTTATCTATTGATGGACACTGGGCTGCTTCCATAGTTTGGCTGTTGTAAATAATGCTGTAATAAACACAGGGATGGATGTATCCCTTTGAATTAGTGTTTTTGTATTTTTTGGGTAAATACCCAGTAGTGCTATTCCTGGATCATGGGGTAGTCATCCTCCCACTATTCTTTTTTTTTCTTCTTTATCCTCCCACAATTCTTGAATTTAACCAGAATCTTACTGGTGACCCATGTCCAGTTTTGGCTCTAAAATTAAAAAAGAGACTGGGAACAATTGGATAGGGTCCACATAAGAACAAATAAAATGACTGATTGCTTGGAAAACAGATCCTATGCAAAATGCAATTAGAATTGTTTAACTTGGACCAGAGAGGGCAGAAGGAAGAGATTATTTATATGGGGACTAGTGATAAACTGTTCTCCTTTTCTTTTTGGATACAGATGGGATATAAATAATACTCATGCTTTATTTATTTCTCTCTGCTGAGAATCAAAAGAAATTGGGCTTGATTTGCAACACAGAGGTAGAGGGTAAGTGTTAGGGGAAAATCTCAGATATTGGTCCTTAGGGTGCTTGGTTTTCTTTCTTTTTCTGGAAAATGTGAAAAAACTAGGCACATTAGAGATGGTTTTGCTGCAGTGGAGCTAGTTAATATTTACTATGTACCTGTGAACTAGGACCTTGATAGGACCCTGTAGAAGCCAGAAAATACTATACTGTTTTCTGAAAGGCCCTGGTTTCAGAATTAATTATTCCGATTGTTTTCATCCCTGAAAGTTAAATGCATCATAGGAAAGTGAGTGGAAGGAAGATGTGAGCACTTATCCTGCTTTTTCCATTCACTAACTTTCTGACCTTGGACAACCCATAGTTTTCTCATTTATAATGTGGTGATGATGATGGCTTTCCTTCTTACTTCATACATTATTTTATTATTATTATTATTATTATTTATTTTAAAGATTTTATTTATTTGAGAGAGAGAGAGCGAGCACAAGCAGCGGGTAGGGAGGAGCAGAGGGAGAAGCAGACTCCCCGCTGAGCAGGGAGCCTGACAAAGGGCTTAATCCCAGGACCCTGGGATCATGACTTGAGAGACGCTTAACCGACTGAGCCACCCAGGGGCCTCTGTTTTTGTTTTTGTTTTTTTTAACAAAAACAAATGACGTTTTAGAAATTTCTTTTTGTTCTCTCTCTCAGTCACTCCCTCTTGCTCACTCACCCTTTTATTTTTTTGGTCTCTTTGACTTTTCATAGAAGCTGGTTGCAACTTGTAAACATGTTTTTAAATTAAGAATTAAGATCAAGTGTAATACCCATTCCGTTACAAAGTGTCAAGACCTCTATTTGTGGTTGGTTATCTTACTTCATAGATTATTAAGTATGTCAAATAAGATAAAAAAATGACAGTGTTCTATAAACTGTTGAATGCCATACAAATACAGTAACTGTTACTAATTTGGATAAACCATTCTTTAGACCTTGGTCAAAGGTATTTCTAGCTGAAAGTGTTGACTGAACCCAATTCCAGGTTTGAATTTCAAAACCTGTGAAATCCATCCATTTGAACATCCTTCTGTCTGCCCACCCACTCATTGCTCAGAGAGTATCTACTCTGTGGTAGGTATTGTAGTAGGCACAGGGACGCAGTGATGAATCAGATACTGTGCCTGGCTTTAGGGAGGCAGATGGCAGTCTAGTGAGGGCAGATGGTGAAGTAAATAGGTAATTATGGTGTGGCATGATATGTGCTCTGATCTGATCAGGCCAAAGTGCTCTGACCTCACTTGAGCCCCAGATCCAACCTTATGAGAGTACAGGGAAACTTCTTAGAGGAAGTGATAAGCCAATCCAGTCTTGAGTAATAGGGCTTAGACAAATGAAGAACAAGTGAGGCGGAAGGGGTCTTTTCCAGGCCAAGGGAGAATGGGTACAGACTCAAGCAAATGAAAGCTTGAACTCGAAACTGCAAGTAATGTTGTAAAAGGCCTTGCCATGCAGGAGGGCAGGGAAGAAGGGATGCATGTTAACCAGAAGCCACATCACAATTAGTTTGTCTTCCTAGCTAAGGGCTTTTCCTTGAGAGCAAGAGCGCCTCTGAGGGGTTTTAAATAGGGAGTGTTAAGATAAGATTGAAATTTTAGAAATGTCACACCTATGTAATTTAGAGGGGGAAGGACTCTCATGAAGACTAGTGAGGAAGCTGTTGCAGCAATTCAGGAAGGATGGAAGGTAGACTGGGAAAAGTTAGGTGACCAAGAGCTTAAATGATACAAAAAAGGTACAGGCATTGGTACAATGGGAATAAGGAGTGTGGAAGCAAGAGAGGTGGAGGTGGAGATCACAGAGTGAGAGATGAACAGTTCCTGAGGATGGCCGGAACTAGGGTGTAGCCTTGGAGATGGAAGATGGATGCAAGTGGGGATGAAGGTCACTGACAGTGAGGTCAAAGACCTGGGAAGCTTCTCTGATAACTTTTTAAAAAATTGTGGTAAAATACACAAAACATAAAGTTTACCCTCTTAATCATTTTAAGGGTATTAAATGCATCATATTAAATGTAATAAGTCTCTGCCCCAACAACTCTTAGCTCGCCTGGAGCCCTCCTTCCTGTGTGAATGCCAGGCCCTGACACTTGCTCGCCGTGGCCCCAACACCAACCAGAACCAGCAAAAGCCCAGAACCAGCAAAAGCATAAACCCAAACTGTCCCCCACATACATAACACACGCACAACCACGCCAGAGAAACCACCATGACAGCTGCCACCAAGAATGACAGAGCTTCACATTTTCATAGTGACAGTCTCCATCAAATGCATCATCAATTCTTTAAAACCAGCAAGAGGGATAAGGAAGGGAATGAGAGAAACTGAGGCATGAAGTTAGACAGCAAAGCAGTTGGCTCAAGGTCACCCAGACCAAGATATCCAGAGTCGGGAAGAAGGTATACAACCTCCACCCCCAACAAAGTGTTCAAACCCCACACCAAGGAACGTTCAGACCTACAAGTCCGAAGTCTGGTCAGCTATACCCCACTCCCAGTCCTCATTTGTTTCCCCTTCCCCCAAAACAACAGTAGCTCCGACATCTCCTGAAAGTATTTTGACTGGCATTAAGTATATTCACATTGTTGTGCTACCATTACCACCGTCCATCCCCAGAATTCATCTTGCAAAACTGAAACTCTGTGCCCGTTAAACACTGACTTTCCATTCCCTGCCCCCTACCCAGTCCCTGGCAACCACCATTCTACTTTCTGTCTTTATGAATGTGACTATTTAAGGTGCTTCATAGAAATAGAATCACTACAGTATTTGTCCTTTTGTGACTGGCTTATTTCATTTAGTATAATTTCCTCAAAGTTCATCTATCTTGAAGCATGTGTCAGGATTTTCTTCCTTTAAGGCTAAATAATATTCTATTGTATGTACTCCTATCCATTTTAAGCTTTTGATTATGGCCCACAATAAGTAGTGTATTTTAGGGGCGCCTGGGTGTCTCAGTCAGTTGAGCGTCCAACTCTTGGTTTCAGCTCAGGTCATGATCTCAGAGTCATGAGATTGAGCCCTGTGTCATGCTCAGTGGGGAGTCTGTTTGAGATTCTCTCTCCTTCTCTCTCTGCCCCCCCACCACCATGTGCTTTCTCTCTCTCTCTCAAAATAAATAAATAAATCTTAAAAAAAGAAATGTATTTTCCATCATGACTAGTACACATGTATGTGTTGTTATTGAAATAATACATTATTAGTATATGTTATATAATAATAATACATATTATTATATTATTGAAATAAATGTTTTACCCCAAACAACCATTTCTACATGTGATATTTTATTTTATTTAATTCTGTTTCTTAAAAAAAATTCTAGTCACAATCTTCTTAATCATGACACACTAATGGTTTGTGATCCCTAGTTTGTAAATAATTGGTCTGTTTGACATTGAAGTTACCCAGGATGATAGCAAGACTTGGCATAGAGTGGAAGACTAGAAGTTTGGTGCCAAAGTCTTCTGTGAATAAGGAGGGCCTAAAACATAGCTTCATGCATTTATCTTCATGAATGGCCTGTCATTTCAGGACAATCTATTAAGTAAAGATCCAAACTATCATTTCGGTGTAAACAGGATAATTCATGGATTTGCTGATTTTTTCCAATGGTCTCTAGCTGGCATGGGTTTTTTGCTTTGATTTATTCACTGCCAGTGACCATTCCATTCCATTTTTCTGTGATAGGGAAGAACCAAGTAAACTGCCCTTCCTCATATTCCTAGATCCCCACATCTGATGTAGGAAAGAGGAAGAGAGGAGGGGAAGCTTGGCAACAGGTGACCGTGGCCTCCAGACCCTGTGGTGCTTCCAAAGGCTCCAGCTGTTTGACAGCTGCAAGAATACCCTAGAGGGAGAGACAACATCCACAGGAGATGATGGGGTGCAGTTTAGGCTCCAGGCTGGACCCTGGGGTTAGGTCTTGCCAAGAGAAGAAAGTAGAGTCCAGGGAACAATGACGATCAAGAGTCAGGCCTCCCACTGAGGGTCTGTGATGTGAGAGGAGAACAGGGGCAACTTGATGTCATGATGGTCTGAGAAGACCATAGGATTTCACTCTTGTCTCCCTGGGTCACCACACGCCCAGCTATTTCTGTTAAACATTGACACAAATGTCAGGAGAGCTTTACCCTTACTAATTAGCTAATCTCTGTGGTATTCCCACAGGATGAGGTCAGAAAGATTGCCATCTTGCTAGCAATGAAAAAATAAGCAGGGATAAGGAGGGCAATCATAGAAACTTCATAAATTCATCAAATATTTGCTGAGCAGCCACTGTGTCCATGTGATGCATTAACTGTTGAAGATATGATGTGAATAAGACACAATCTCTCCTTTTTAATGTCGACCTAAAATCTGGGGGTGGGGATGATCAGACCAAGCATTTTAAGTTAAGGGCATGGAGTTTGCAAAGGTCCAGTGATGAGAAAGAAAATTCAGAAAAATGGAATTGAGATTGCTCATATTAGGAGAGGACAGCTAGGCTGGGAACGATCTTGCCAAGATTTTGATGAAGTCGATTTGGACAATGGGAATCACAGAGAACCCTCACAGATGCCTCAATACTTAGGCTGCATTTTATCTTTGTAACTTAACAAGGTCAGTGGAATGGGAATTTACTTATCCTAATCCTTCTATCTTTTTTTTTTTTAAAGATTTTATTTATATATTTGTCAGAGAGAGAGTGCAAGCATGAGCAGGGAGAGGGGCAAGCAGAGGGAGAAGCAGGCTCCCCACCAAGCAGGGAGCCTGATGCGGGACTCCATCCCAGGACCCTGGGATCATGACCTGAGCCGAAGGCAGACGCTTAACTGACTGAGCCACCCAGGCGTCCTGTAATCTCTCTATCCTTACCTCTCATCCCCTTTCCTTGATAAAGGAACTGGGGATCAGAGAGTAAGTAACTTGTTCTGTGTTACCCAGAAAGAGAACTCAGATGTTCTGACCCAGGCTACAGCTCTCTCCACACTCCAGGACACTTTTTCTGATCCAGACTCTATTCTCCAAACAATTTCCTGCATAGCACTTTGGGTTCTGGCTCTGTTAGGATGAACTGCCCCAGCTAGAAAAAAGGACACGTCGAGCCTCACATATATTGGTCCTCAGAGGCAGCACTGTATGCCACATGCATGAGTCTGATGGACACTGAGAACTCAGTCGTCTCTTTCGTTTATTGCACATCACACAGTTTGGAAATGGTGCCAGAAGCCAACATTCTCCTGATTGAGGAAGAAAGGGAATGTTGACATCCAAGAAAACAAGATGTTCTCTTCTTGGTAATCCAGAAAGACACTAGTGTCTACTTAGCCCAATGAATACTGAAGGGAGCCTTAGAGTAGAGGGTGGCAAGATGTGGGGGTGATGACTGGGTGGGGATGGGGGAAGGACGAGGGAGGGCTTGAGAGAGTAGGTGGAGAATTTTCTAGGAAATGGGTGTGTTCGTTAATAAGACAGGTGGTTGGCCCATAAAACAGATCATGGCCTTACTTTATTTTACCTCACTGGTGGAGACCTGGTTACTTATTAGGCCAAAGGATCCTGGCCATTTATTAATTCAACAAATGATCACCACCACTTCACTGGGTTAGAAGTTGGAAATACAGAAATAAAATACACAGCTCTTTACCCTGAGGGAGTTAATAGTTTAGTGGGGGATTAATTTAAGTAAACAGCGAGCTAGAGCACAGCTAAGTATAGGATGGTACAGGAACACAGATAGGGGGGCACTTAATCTCCCTAAGGGAGGTGAAAAGGGATTCAGGAGAACCGCCTCAGAGGAGATGATAATTGAGCTGAACTCTGGAGGGTTAGTTCAGTCCAGGAAGTAGGAAAGGGCTCCCAAGAAGAGGGACTAATTTGCTCAAAGTCCCAGTTGTGGAGAGAGCAGGGTTGGTCAGGAAAATGGCCGAGGGCTTTATGCCTGGAGCTGTGGGTATGAGAAATAAGGCTGGGAAAGTAGGTAGGGACCTATCTTGAAGGTGCTGGGCAAGCACTTCTGGTAGAGGGGATGAGTCCACGCTCCTCAAAAGAGTCTTATGGGCTGGGCCACCAATGGGCAATCAGTGGCTACAGCTCTCGGTCATAGCTGCATCCTCTCTGAGCCTAGGTGCGGGAGTGAGCGGCGCAGTCGTACCGGTGGGAGGGAAAGCGAGAAAAAGGCAGGTGGGCAGAGGTTCTCAGCTATGGCATTCTTGGAGAGATGAGAGAATCAAAGATTCTGTCCACATACTTTGAGACTACCATGCTAAAGTCAAGAATTCCTTCACTGGTTCTTGAAAATGGGCAATTGCTGAGTGGGGCAGGGCGTGCCAGCTGTTTGCAGCTGTATACCCATTGTGTTTAGGTGGGAACTAAAGGGCAATACTATTCCAAATGCAATGACGATATAGGAAAGAAGGAAAGATGAGAGGCTGGAGAGGTAATGCTGTTGGGATTTGGGTACATGGCTCATTTTGGATTTACTGGGTCTGCCATGTCTGAGGGAGTGTGGAAACTCAGTGTGACAGCCCAAGAGAATGTTTTATTGCTACTGCTTATTATTTTTTAAAAAGATTTATTTATTTGAGAGAGAGAGAGAGAGAGCATGAGCAGGGGGGAGGGGCAGAGGGAGAGGGAGAAGCAGTCTCCCCACTGAGCAGGGAGTCTGAAGTGGGGACTTGATCCCAGGACCCTGGGATCATGATCTGAGCCAAAGGCACACATTTAACTGACTGAGCCACCCGGGCGCCTGCTACTACTATTATTGAGAATGTAAAATGGATCAGACACTCAGCTTGCATCTCATTCTGCTGGGAAGCCTTCCTTGTCCATCCCAACTCAGTGATACCTGTCCTCTATTCTCCAAACTCCTTTACAGGTCTATTCCCCTCATCTGGCACTTTACATTAAATCATAACAAACCACTGCTTAAAAACAAAGGTTTCCCAATTAGAACTTAATTCACACTTTTTAGCCTTATAAGGCCCTGTGTGATTTGACCCCAGACTAGTTCTCTGACTTCACTTCTTCCTGCTGCTGTCCTCATCCACTCCCCTTTAGCCGCACTGGCTTGCTCTCAAACTCACCAAGTTCATATCCATCTCAAGGCTTTGCACTCACTGTTCCCTCTGCTTAGAGGACTCTTCCCCCAGACATCCAGGGGCTACCAGACAGTAATACCTACAAGGGCAGAAGCTTTTGCTTCTGGTGTATTCACCATTGTATTCCAAGTGGCTTGAACAGTGCCTGGCCCATGGTGGGTGATCAATTGATAACTAAATGTTGGCTGAAAAGTATAAATAATAGGCTGCTTTGCATTGTCTTTTTCTTCCCTTTGCTCCATCATTCATTTTGTACCTACCCAATCCCCCAGTCGTAAGCATCCTGAGGACAGAAATCTAGTCTTAGGATTTGTTTCCCCCTCATCATCGAGCCCAGTGCCCTGAGCACAGGTGCTTTAATAAGTGTTTGTTGACAGAATGAGACAGAATGGGGGAAAGAGTTCTTTTATGCCTTTCCCACCAGGCAGGCTCAGCTGGCTCCAAAGCAGAAAAAGAGTAACCCTTGTCCTCCCAGGGCTGCTCATGCTTGGGTTCAGCAAACTGGCCACCAGCCCCAGCCTCTGGAATGTCTGCTCCTATCACAGCAGAGCTGTTCTTCACTCAGAAATCTTTCTCACCACCACCACCATCACCTTCCGAGCTGCTTGGGCTCAGAGGAAGGGTCTCTGACCTCCTAGAACTGAACCAGCACATATCTAATCTCAGGAAAAAACAGGTTCTGCTAAAGTAACTGCTTGGCTTACAGAATGAGATCTTCTAGCAAGATTTATTAAAAGATCATGACTTTGGCTGCTATATTTCAAAACCAGGCAGACATTTAGGTGATAGAGTTAAATATTCCAAACTTACCTCATACTCCCTCCTTCTCTCCCTCTCTTTCAAGGGTGAGCATTCTGTTCCTCTTCCAAAACCCAGTCCTTCTCCATATTTGGGAATCTGGAATGGGCACTAGGGGCACAGCCCTGTCTCTTCTCGGTGTCTGCTGGGAGCTGTAGTTCCCAATGAGAGACGGCTGCTTTTTTCTGGCAAGTGGGTTGTCCTTCCTCAGGAGTCTACATCTATAAACATACAGTGGGGTGGAAGGGTGCTATTAGGAGGCTTGCCTTCTATTTTCAGCTCTCTGGTTTTATGCAAGGCACCACTCTTCTGTGGCTCGGTCTCCCTGCCTGCAAAATGGGGATAATTATCTCTCTCTTTTCCTGGCTGCCAGATTGTTGGGTGGGGTAATTAGCCAGCACCCATTAGATGCTTTGAGCTCATTCCAGTAAGGAGTGCTTTATAAATAAAAATTGTTATCTTTAAAGAAAAAAATATTAATTTTCATTGCCTAATTGCCTCCACAAACCAACTCTGCCTGTATGTCAAAAAGATGCTGTTTAATTCCTTGTATATGCCTTCCACCCACCCTGCTTTTAATGGTTTCCCTGCATCTCATTCTATTTTGTTTCATCATCTCTAGTTTCGTATCATCAAGAATAAATGCTCTCTCCCTTTCCTGTCTGAAAGCAAAGGATGAGACAAACCAACTCTGCCCTACATCCAAAGCACAAGAAACCATGAAGAAGGAACAATTTGGACCTGATCTGAGCTCCACAACTTTACATCTTCGCAACTGGCACATGCATGTGACCAAGAGGTTGGTCTCTGTGGAAGAGACTGACCTTTGTTCCCTCTGAAGAAGAAACCGATTTCACTGCAGCAGGAAGGATTTTTGAACGATCTTACCAAGAGTGCCCTTCTCTGGAGATCTGAAAGATCATTTTGACACTCAGCACCTTTAGTCAGAGGAAAGCGACCGGCACAGCGTAGTGGAAAGAGCTGCAGGTTTAGAATCAAAATGGTTGGGTCCTGGCTCTGATTCAGGCAAATCATTTGACCTCTCTGGCTTTGGTTTCTTTAGCTATGAAATAGAGATAACAATATATGTTAAAGTGTTTTGTACAACACTCTGCTGTACCTTGCACTAAGGTTAGTTGTTATAAAATGCAGGATGATGCAGTGATTAAACATGGAATGTTGGGGCGCCTGGGTGGCGAAGTCAATTAAGCGTCCAATTCTTGGTTTCAGCTCAGGTCATGATCTCAGGGTCCTGGGATTGAGCCCACCCCCCTGAACCCCCGCAATCGAGCCACTGGTGTCAGGCTCCGCACTCAGTGGGGAGTCTGCTTGAGATTCTCTCTCTCCTTCTGCCCCTCCCACCCTTTAAAATTAAAAAAAAATCTTTAAAAAAACCCAGGGAATATTAAAGTCAGACACATTTGGATTAAAATCCCACCTGGATTTGTGTGGAAATTTGACCAAATCACTGCTCTCTAAATCTTAGTTATAGTATCTCTAAGATGGGGATAGTGAGGATTACATGAGACGATGCATGCAATGGACTGAGCACAGAGACTGGCGCACACTAATTTCTCAATATATGTAGTTGCAACTATTATTAATATATTATGTAAATGTAATTTTGACCATGCATTACTTTTGCATTGTGGATACTTGTCTCACTTTCAATCATCTTACTTTGTGATAATCAAATAAAGTAATGTAAAGATGCTTTTTAAAATCGTAAAGTACTACACCAATGTGAGGGATGATTAGAATTAAACCCATAAGAAAGGGAGATGGACTCCTCAGAATTTTCCTTCCAGCTTCAGGATGATACAGGATTAAGGATGTACAAGTGCTTTTTAGCTACAAAGAGCTATAAACATGTGAATTGTCACTAGTAACAGCAGGATTGTTTCTTGTTTTAGGTAGTGGGTAATAGCAATATCCCATTGAAAAATAAAAAGGACTCCTATGACATACTGTGAATGAGTAAGTCAGGTTACAGGGCAGCATGATTATGTATTTGTGGAAGGATATTCATCAAAATGTTAAAGGTTGGGACGCCTGGGTGGCTCAGTGGGTTAAGCGTCTGCCTTCAGCTCAGGTCATGATCCCAGGGTCCTGGGATGGAGCCCCGCATCGGGCTCCCTGCTCAGCGGGGAACCTGCTTCTCCCTCTGCCTGCAGTTCCCCCTGCTTCTGCTCTCTCTCTGACAAATAAATAAATAAAATCTTAAAGAAAAAGTTAAGTTGTCATTTATGGATGATGGGATTTCAGATAATTCTCTTATACTTTTCTGTCTTTTGGATTATTTTCACTCTGGATATGTATCATTTTAACAACAGTTAAAAGACAGAAGAAGAGCCCATATCAAACAGGCAGATCTCAGGCTGTAAAACTCTGGGAGAATCTATTCTGTGGTCCTTTTACCCCAGAGAACGTTTTCTTAGGTATGGAAAACGAAGTTCTGGCAACAAGGAGAAGTTTGTGAACATGGTAATGACAAATGCCTGTGAAGAGGAGTTGGAGGGGAATGGAAGGAATTCCTCCAACATGGCCCTGAAAGGAAAGGAAGAATTCCTGTTTATTTCCTAGGCTGTAATAATATGGTAATTTCAATCACAGCCTGTTTACTCATGAGTTTCCTTATTTGCTATGGTAACATGTGATTCCTCTTCTTCTACCTCTGTTCTTTCTGGTCCCTTAGACCCTGCTGTCAGGTAGAACTAGGAACTCACCCACTCATTCATGCTGCTCAGGTAATCACCCTTTGTCATGACTGATTAGAGGAAGGGTGTGGTGAGCTTACTCGGGAATCGGTTTCCACTGTCCTGCTACATTTCAGAACCAGACTCAAAGGAACAAACTTCCCAGCGGGACACAAAATAAAAAGGATGGTGACAGCATGCATTACCATTCATGATACTCTTTCCAGAAAACTTCCCACAGGCAAGTCCATACAAGCTTGGCGGCAGTTTGTCTGTTGTGCAGCCCATCCCCAGGGAGGACAAAAGAGTGAGGCTGGGGGGCTGGGCAGGTTCATCCCTGTTGTCATGAACAACTGTCTGCAGAAAGAACTGAACGTTTTCAGATTTCAGCATCGAAGCCCATGTTAATGTGGAGCCAAGAACAAGCAGGGCTGCCATGGTGGGGCTTGTAGGTTGTAAAATTACACAACCCCAGAGGGTGCCATTCACACAGACTCTGTGTGAATGACACCTCCCAGAGTTGAGCCTCAGTGAATCCCAGGAATGGTATTTTTCCCTCCCACTAAGCATACTGATTTGCAGAGGAAGAGGCCTTTAAGACAACAGATTGGAGCTCCGCTGAGTAGTCCTTAATTTTTAAAATGAACTGAATTGCTTTTGGTTAAAAAATATGGTCAGACATCTGTTTTCCTCATTCTACTAACTTTTTAATATTCTTTCTGGTGTTATTCATATTCTGCTCCAGAAACAGTTGCTGCGTGGGGTCAGAGTATTTATGGACCATGGCACTAGGTTAGGGATGGGGATACCAAGATGCTCTTGAGGTCACTGTCTGAGGATAATAATTAAAACAAATGCAAAGGCAAACTGCAATTCCTTTTACTTATTTTATATTGTTACATTATTTGTTTTAGGCCCTGGACACATGGAACAGTGTTGGGCAAATATTTGTTTTACTTGCTGTACTCAATGAGTAAGAAATCCAATTTTAGGGTTTACTAAAACTACCAGGATTGGTAAGATTGAATGTCTGCCCTTCAACATTTTTTTTTTAATTGAAGTATAGTTGACATACAATATTATATTAGTTGCAGGTGTACAAATAGTGATTTGACAATTATATGCATTACCAAATGCTCACCACTTGTTTTCTTTTTTTAAATTAAAGCTTCTTTGAGGTTCTTGTCATACCCTTCCTTTCTTACTGCCTTCACCTGGATGAGGTTAAGATTAAGATTTCTGGAAATCCTCCCAAAATCTCTCCCTTCTCTGCCACTCCTCAAATACCTTATGGAATTTGGGCTTGTTGACTCAAAATTGTACTTCAAAGATAATTTCAGGAAATAACTTGGGACATAAATATTCTCTCATGGTTCTCAGCCTTTTATTTATTTATTTTTTAAAAGATTTTATTTATTTATTTGACAGAGAGAGACAGTGAGAGAGGGAACACAAGCAGGGGGAGTGGGAGAGGGAGAAGCAGGTTTCCTGTTGAGCAGGGAGCCGGATGCTGGTCTCGATCCCAGGACCCTGGGATCGTGACCTGAGCCGAAGGCAGACGCTTAATGACTGAGCCACCAAGGTGCCCCTCTCAGCCTTTTGTATACAAATGATCTTTTTTAATTTTAATTTTTTAAAATGACTTTACTAGGAGAAATAAGAGATTTCCCTCCCTGAATTTTTTTCTAGTTTTGATTTTTTTTCTTCTTTCTTTAAAAAAAAATTTTTTTTTTATTGACATATAATGTATTATTTGTTTCAGGGGTAGGTCTGTGATTCATCAGTCTTACACAATTCACAGCGCTCACCATAGTACTAACCCTCCCCAACGTCCATCACCCAGCCACCCCATCCCTCCCACCCCCTTCCACTCAACCCTCAGTTTGTTTCCTGAGATAAAGAGTCTCTTATGGTTTGTGTCCCTCTCTGGTTTCATCTTGTTTCATTTTTTCCTCCCTTCCCCTATGATCCTCTGTCTTGTTTCTCAAATTCCTCATATCAGTGAGATCATATGATACTTGTCCTTCTCTGATTGACTTATTTTGCTTAGCATAATACCCTCTAGTTCCATCCACGTCATTGCAAATGGCAAGATTTCATTTTTTGATGGCTGCATAATATTCCATTGTCTATATATACCACATCTTCTTTATCCATTCATCAGTTTATGGACATCTAGGCTCTTTCTATAGTTTGGCTATTGTGGACATTGCTGCTATAAACATTGGGGTGAATGTGCCCCTTTGGATCACTACATTTGTATCTTTGGGGTAAATATCCAGTAGTGCAATTGCCGGGTCGTACGGTAGCTCTGTTTTCAACTTTTTGAGGAACCTCCATACTGTTTTCCAGAGTGGCTGCACCAGCTTGCATTCCCACCAACAGTGTAGAAGGGTTCCCCTTTCTCTGCATCCCCGCCAATATCTGTTGTTTCCTGACTTGTTAATTTTAGCCATTCTGACTGGTGTGAGGTGATATCTCATTGAGGTTTTGATTTGGATTTCCCTGATGCCAAGCGATGTTGAGCACTTTTTCATGTGTCTGTTGGCCAACAAATGATCACTTTTAATTGCCCCTCCATCAATCCTGTTTTGGAATGTTCTGTCTACTAAATAAAATCTATTAACAAGTAAGCATTTATACCAGGTAAATGTACAATTTCTTCTTGAAATATTAAAGCTGTGTGTTGAGAACACTTCCATCCCATTTCCCCAGAAGGCCTGCTAGGGGTAACAACTGCAGGGTTTGAGAGCTGCTGCTGCTCTCGGCAGAGCAGGGGAGCCCTGGTGGCTGGGGTTCCGTGGCTGGCAACAGCTCCATGTGCTGCCCTCCCAGCCGGTATCTGCATATTAGCAGTGACCTGGATGCTATACATTACTCCAAAGTATGATTAATGGCAGGGATTTCTGGGCTAGTGAGGAAAACACTTTTAAGTGAAGGTGAGGTCCTCTCTGGGGCAGCATGTGGTAGGGCAAGGAATGCTGCCTTCTTCAGCTGTGTAATATCAGTCTATTGCTTAACCTCCCCTGGCCTCAGTTTCCTTGGCCGTATGTAATATGATAAGCCTCCTTCCAACTCTAAAATTCTATCACTCAGAGTGACTGAGGTTATTCAATTATTTCTTACGAAGTAAGGAAGAGACCACAAGAAGGAGCATTGCAAATTGCCCATGGACAAGAAAGCAGGCCAGGGGTATCGGTACCTGGAAACACCTTTAGGTGTCTCTCTTTTTTTGTGGGCTGGTATCTCCTCAGTTTCCTTTTCACATAGTGCTCACCAGAGAATGTCAAGACCAAATGATGCCCAGCAGCTCAGGAGAGGTGGGGTCCTTCCTGAGCATTGTGTGCTTATTGCTTTATGCCTATTGCTAGAACATGCAAGGATCCTGAGATGAGTGAGACTCTGTCCCCGCCCTCAGGAAGGGCACAGCTGAATAGGGGAATGACACAAACTAACCATAAGAAGACTTAGAAATTGGGAAAGACCAACAAGAAAGGCATAAAAGAGCAAAGCACAATTGGGAGTTTGAAGGAAGAGATGATTGCTTGAATTAGGTGTGATCAGGAAAGATTCCAGGGAGGAGATAGCATCTTTCCACTGTTCCATGAGAGCGCCATGGCGGACTTGTTCCTAGTGAGCAGCCATTACTTGTTTCATTTTTCAGGCTTGGTCTGGCATCATGAAGATTTGCTCGGATTTCTCTGAGTGAATCCTCTGACTCCCATAATGGGTGAGAAATGGTGGAAATTGGACAACAGGTCTCCACAGAGTGTCTCCCCCAGTCACCTTCAAGTGATGAAGAGGAGCTATTGGTGGCCCTTTGAAGAATGTTCTGGGCATGGGATCTGGTTAGAAATATCCAATAATTGGGGCACCTGGGTGGCTCAGTTGTTTAAGCAACTGCCTTTGGCTCAGGTCCTGATCCTAGAGTCCCAGGATCAAGTCCTGCATCAGGCTCCCTGCTCAGCAGGAAGTCTGCTTCTCCCTCTGACCCTCCCCCATCTCATGTGTTCTCTCTCTCTCTCATTCTCTCTCTCTCAAATAAATAAATAAAATCTTTTAAAAAAAAAGAAACTCCAGTAATTTTGTCAGCTTTGCCACTGAGACCAAATGTTTTGAACTTGGGCAGTTTCTGAGCTTTAGCTTCCTAGCTATAAATAGGAATAATAATAATATATGGTACCTTGTTCACAGGTTGGTTGTTAAGCTCAAATAGAATATTATGTATTATGTATTAGTTAAGTATTATGTATTAGTTAAGAAGAAAGACTCTAGAGCTAAACTGCTTGGATTTAAGTCCCAGCCCTTCTTTGCACTTGTGTGACCTTTGGCAAGTCACTTAACCTCTCTGTGCCTTGGTTTCATCTACAAAATAGGGATGACACTAAGACTTATGTTATAGGGTTGTTGATGATTACAATAAGTTAAGTGTAAAGCACTCAGAATAGCACCTAGTACATAGAGTTAATACCATACTATATAAATTGACTGATCTTATTTTTGTAAAGTACTATAGAGAATGATTATGATTATGATCATTACTTCTTAGACACAGAAGCTTCCTAGCTATAAATAGGAATAATAATAATATATGGTACCTTGTTCACAGGTTGGTTGGAGAGGAGCAAATAGGAAGCATTGAGTTCTGCCTTAAACAACAAGTCCAGGCTTTATAAAAGAGCCATAAAAATGCCAGTGAAGGTCTGGAGTGAGGGAGCACACCCCTTGGCCATCCTGGAAAAACATTATCTCCACCCTGCTAATGTTTATCTCTCTGGCTTGCTTCTGGTCAAAGGTCCACACTAGGTATGATTCTACTCCATTGGAGCTTTATCACCAACGTCCCTGGCTGGAAGAGATGTGTTAGAAGGGGCAGCTATGGATGCTGTCTATTGTCACAGAATGTAGAACCAGCTTGGAGAGGGCAGGACAGGATGAACATTACTGACCTTTGTAAGAAAGAGTGAAGTCAAATTCTAGATCAGAAAGTAAGATTACAGAACTTTGAGATGGAATGAGATTCTTTTTCTCTTTACTCATTCTCCAATATATTATACTAACTGGCCTTATATCAGCCTGAACTATTCCAGAGATTTAGAGAGTTCAATAGGCCATTGTCACATGGTCTCTTCTGACACTCAAAAACACCCTATGTGGCAGGTGTTGTTATCCATGTCCTCAGATGAGAAAACAGGCCCAGAGGGTTTCAGTGAATTTCTAGAGGTCTGGTGACTGGTTTGGTCACCAAAGGAACCAGTATTCTAACTGGGATAGTTCATCTCCCAGTCTAGAGTTCTTTTTTTATTATTATTATTTTTATTATGTTATGTTAGTCACCATACAGTACATCATTAGTTTCAGATGTAGTGTTCCATGATTCATTGTTTACGTATAACACCCAGTGCTCCATTCAATACATGCCCTCCTTAACCCATCACCGGGCTAACCCATCCCCCACCCCCTTCCCCTCTAGAACCCTCAGTTTGTTTCTCAGAGTCCATAGTCTCTCATGGTTCGTCTCCCCCTCCGATTCTCCCCCTTCATTTTTCCCTTCCTTCTCCTAATGTCCTCCATGCTGTTTCTTATGTTCCACAAATAAGTGAAACATATGATAATTGACTTTCTCTGCTTGACTTATTTCACTCAGCATAATCTCCTCCAGTCCCATCCATGTTGATGTAAAAGCTGAGTATTCATCCTTTCTGGTGGCTGAGTAATATTCCATTGTATATATGGACCACATCTTCTTTATCCATTCGTCTCTCTCTTTTTTTTTCAAGATTTTATTTATTTATTTATTTGACAGAGAGAGACACAACGAGAGAGGGAATACAAGCAGGGGGGGTGGGAGAGGGAGAAGAAGGCTTCCTGAGGAGCAGGAGGCCCGATTTGGGGCTCGATGCCAGGACCCTGGGACCACGACCTGAGCCGAAGGAGCCACCCAGGTGCCCCTATCCATTTGTCTCTTGAAGGGCATCTTGGCTCCTTCTACAGTTTGGCTATTGTGGATATTGCTGCTATGAACTTTGGGGTGCATATGGCCCTTCTTTTCACTACATCTGTGTCTTTGTGGTAAATACCCAGGAGTGCAATTGCTGGGTGATAGAACAGCTCTATTTTTAATTTTTTGAGGCACCTCCACACTGTTTTCCAAAGTGGCTGTACCAACTTGCATTCCCACCAACAGTGTAACAGGGTTCCCCTTTCTCCACAACCTCTCCAACATTTGTTGTTTCTTGCCTTGTTAATTTTGCCATTCTAACTGGTATAAGATGGTATCTCAATGTGGTTTTGATTTGAATTTCCCTGATGGCTAATGATGATGTACATTTTTTCATGTGTCTGTTAGCCATTTGTATGTCTTCTTTTGAGAAGTGTCTGTTCATATCTTCTGCCCATTTTTTGACTTGATTATTTGTTTTTTGGGTGTTGAGTTTGAGAAGTTCTTTATAGATCTTGGATACCAGCCCTTTGTCTACAATGTCATTTGCAAAAATCTTCTCCCATTCCGTGGGTTGCCTCTTTGTTTTGTTGACTGTTTCCTTTGCTGTGCAGAAGCTTTTTATCTTGATGAAGTCCCAAAAGTTCATTTTTGCTTTTGTTTCCCTTGCCTTTGGAGATGTGTCTTGAAAGAAGTTGCTGTGGCTGATGTTGAAGAGGTTACTGCCTATGTTCTCCTCTAGGATTTTGATGGATTCCTGCCTCACATTGAGGTCTTTCATCCATTTTGAGTTTATCTTTGTGTGTGGTGTAAGATAATGGTCCAGTTTCATTCTTCTGCATGTGGCTGTCCAATTTTCCAGCACCATTTATTGAAGAGACTGTCTTTTTTCCATTGCATATTTTTTCCTGCTTTGTCGAAGATTATTTGACCATAGAGTTGAGGGTCCATATCTGGGCTCTCTATTCTGTTCCATTGGTCTATATGTCTGTTTTTGTGTCAGTACTATGCTGTCTTGGTGATCACAGCTTTGTAATATAACTTGAAATCGGGCAACGTGATGCCCCCAGCTTTGTTTTTTTTTCCCCAACATTTCCTTGGTGATTCGGGGTCTTTTCTGATTCCATACAAATTTTAGGATTGTTTGTTCCAACACTTTGAAAAATGTCATTTGTATTTTGATCGGGATGGTGTTGAGGGTATAGATTGCTTTGGGCAGCATAGACATTTTAACAATGTTTATTCTTCTGATCCATGAGCATGGAATGTTTTTCCATCTTTTTGTGTCTTCTTTCTTTCATGAGTGTTCTGTAGTTCTTTCTGCTACAAAAATACCTACTTGTCAACTGCTCAGAGCAGGCAGAGCAAATCCTCATTCTAAGCTTAAGGCAATACATTGATAGAATGAGCACCCTACTGAGCAGAAGTCCCAGAGTTTGGGTTGGGGTCAAAGGATAGCTCACAAAGTGGATTTTTCATCTCATTTACTCTATTTTCCTAAAAAGAAAAGATTCGATAATACAAATATTAGCATGGACCAAACCTTAGATCTGGTCTTATAGATCAGGCCTTATTTCCACTTCTTGTTTTATCCCAAGGGGAGGATAGGTGCTTTCAAAGATTGTGTCGTGAGCCCTGAGTCAGAAAGACTGGCTCGGTATATATAATATCTGTTCACTCTCCCTCGGGTGGAATGAACTTGCTTATGTTTAGGATTGCTGTGAGCCTGAGAAATTCTGGGTACATTCAGACAGGGGAGACAATGGAATGTTACAGTGGTTAAAGAGTCAATTTGTGGGCTTAACAATGCTAAAGGTTAAGTGGTGACATACAGACCAGTGAAGTCCTGTATAGTCAAAAATTGGGTGAAACACAGAAATAGAACACAATCATATTTTTATGTGATTTTTAGCAACCCCCGCCCCCCCGCCCCCAATCTTGACCTCATTATGGCAGCCATACCACGAAATAGGCAAATGTGTTTCTGGCAGGTCTGCTTCTTTTAAGGCTGTGCTGCCATCTCCTGGAAGCATTTGGAAATAGCAAGAAACTTCTTGTTACGATTTAAGGAAGGGACCCTTTCAAGGCGGCAATCTAAGGTGGTGCTTCCGGAAGTGACGTGAAGTGGTTGTGCCAGTCTCAACCTGCCTAGGTCTGCACCAGTCTGTTTTTCTGACGCACCTACTGCTTTCCTGATTTTTCAGGAAAAGACCTCTACACTTAGTTCTGAGAACAGGGTTTTTATTTGCAGTGCAATAATAATAAAATCTGAGGCAGAGCTGATAAAACACTTTGGTAACTTCATTCTGAGACTGATCCACACTTTCCAGGGATCTCTGTTTGCCTCTGGAGTTTTCTGTGTGGGAATGAATACTGGCTGGTGGGGAAGAGAGACTTAGGGTGGAGCTTCTCACAAGCAACACTGAAAATATGTTGGTCCCAAGGGCAGTGCTCCAAAATGAATAGTGATCCCGCTGACAGAGCCTAGTCCTGAGCAGGAGGTCCACATTTTCTCTTTGCTGTGCCCCCAACCCTGGATTTCCTGTTAGAAAACAAAGTTAAATGTAGATACCAACACTACCTCTCTAGTGCTGTCACTCCCAATCTCTCTTATTTCTCCTCAGCATTTATTATCATCTGACATACTACTGTTTGTACTTCACTTGCTTTTTTAAAAAATTTGTTTTCTTTCACTATGACATAAACTCCACAAAAGCGGATATTTTTGTCTCTTTTGTTCACTGTGTGATCTTCAGTACTTAGAACAGGGCCTAGCACCTAGTAGGTGTTCAAAAAGTATTTACGGAATAAGTGAAGTCTTGACTTCATCACCTTATATGGTTACAGTGTCCATACTTCTCTTTCCTCAGAGTTTGATGGATTTCATGTTTCTGCCTCTTCTTTCCATGAGGACTTTCTGCAGAGAGCTGAAAGCCCAGCAAATGGGTGTGTCTATATCTAGTGACAAGGGAAGGGAATGTATGGCATAAATGGGCACTTACCCTGTGCCTGGCCGTTCTAATCTAATCACCAGGGGAGTAAACAATTCTAGAGAAGCTTTGCAAAGATTTCAAAAGGTAGGGAACTGAGGAGAAACTAAAGCTGAGACCACCTAGTATAAATTCAGCAGAGTCTGGGTGAAGCACATAATACAATAATAAATGTAATTTATGTATCTGTGTAAATTTATCTAATAATTATAGCTATAATTTATTGAATACTTGCTCTATTCTAGTACTTTATTATGAATTGCATTACACACCGTGTGGCTTTGTTTTCACAATATCTCTATATGAAGCAACGAGGCTCAATGAGCTTATGTAACTTGCTTGGGGAATGATTTGTAAATTTTCTGAATAGAGAGCATAGACTCTAGACTCTGTCCTGCAGAACAGAATAGTGGCTAAATACATGGCTTTGAGCAAAAATAGCTTTGTTGACTTAGTTTTTGCCAGCTCCTTGTTGTGTGACCTTCAGCAAAGTGTTTAAATAAGCTCCAATGTCCTCACCTGTTAAATGGGGATAACAGTTGTCCTTAACTCCCAGGGTTGAGGGAAGGATTAAATGAGATTGCACAAAAAGCGCTTAGCATAGTGCTAGGCCCTGTACGCACTGGATAAATGTGACTGTGCCTGGGAAGGCGGAACATATAAGGAAAAGTGTCCAGCTCTGTTTCCTTTCAGTGCTTTTCCTGCTCTGTCCTCCTTCCGCTCTAATCGCTATTCCTGCAGAAGCTCAGAATTAGAAGCCTGCTCATAACTCCACCTCTGTTACTGGAATTTCCTCTCTCCGGCCTCTGCTGGAACTGGTTCGTGAAGGGACCTCCCCCATCTCACAACACAGCCTTCGCTTTGTTATTTCCCAAAGCTTTGCAAAGTGCCAGTTTTTCTCCGGGGACAGTGACAGTTTCTGTTGCGTGGTATGCTGGGAGTTGTAGTCCGAACCCCCCCCATCTACATCAAGAGGGCGACTGAGCCGGGAGCCAGGGAACTACAACTCCCAGAGTCCTCCGCGCCGCCGGGACGCCATGAGTCTGCAGGGATCTGCGAGAGCCGGAAAGATGTCGGTTCCCTTGTCCCGCGCCTGCAGTGAGCGGCTATATTCATAAAAAGGAACCTGGAACGGCACTCCCCGGGGCTAAGGTGGTATCAGTACATGCCGTGGGGCCAGAGAAGCTAGAGGCAGGTATTCCAGGAATGTAGCTGTTCTGCAAATGTGAGGTGTAAACTGGTTCCCCGTGTTTCAGGCTGTCTTGAGCTGGAGCAGCTGCCCGGCTAACCCAGCCTTTAACTTAGACATGGCCACTAACTTTTCCTCTTCCAGGACTCGGCCTCGGGAAGGGTTGTGGGTAAGCGTATGAGGACTGTCCCTCTTCTCCCAGGCCGACGCCGGATATCCCGGATCCCCCGGAGAGGCTGCCACTCTGATGTCTGAAGAGACAGGCCCTAGGCCCAGGCTGGCTATGAAGAGTGACTCCTCGACCCCTGCAGCCCCCCTTAGGGGGCTCGGGGCGCCCCTGAAGAGCAGCGAGCCTGTGTGCGCCGCCCCACCTCCATCAGCAGCCGTGGTTCTGCTGGAGGAGGCTGCAGACCTCTTGGTGGTGCACTTGGACTTCCGGGGAGCGCTGCAGACCTGTGAACGCGCCTGGCGGAGCTTAGCCAACGATGATGCGGGCACGTACGTGCTGGGCTCCGTTCATTTCCGGGTGATCTTGGGGAGGACTCAAGATTTTGGGAGTTCTGTCATTCCCAGATTGCTCACAAGGAGCCTTACACCTTGCTTTCATTAGTGGTTTCTCTCTGAGAGGCTAGCGTGCCCATTCTACAGAGGAGGAAACTGAGGCACTGCACAATGGGAAGAAGTGGTCAAGTCGGGTAACAGAGCTTAGTGAGAATCCACAGCCAATTCCTTTCTCCCTATTCCAGTGTAGAATGGCGTGGTGAGAAGATAAGATATGTATTAAGTGTTAAATTATTTCGGTAAGCAGGTTCAGTAAGCAGGTGGTGGAAGTCCTCTCCTAGCTACACTCCTCTCCCCCAAGTTCTTCACTTTGGACCTTGGTTGATGAATGGAAATGGAGTTCAGAGCAGGAGTAGTGTTCTGGTCCTGTTGAAGGATTGGATTAAAGAGTCAATCTGGAGAAAATCTTGGTCCTGCACTGCTTTCTTTCTTTCTTTTTTTTATTATGTTATGTTAATCACCAGACATTACATCATTAGTTTTTGATGTAGTGTTCCATGATTCATTGTTTGCGTATAACACCCAGTGCTCCATGCAGTACGTGCCCTCTTTAATACCCATTACCAGGCTAACCCATCCCCCCACCCTCCTCTCCTCTAAAACCCTCAGTTTGTTTCTCAGGGTCCATAGTCTCTCATGGTTTATCTCCCCCTCCGATTTCCCCCCCTTCATTTTTCCCTTCCTAGTATCTTCTTCTTTTTTTTAACATATAATGTATTATTTGTTTCAGAGGTACAGGTCTGTGATTCATCAGTCTTACACAATTCACAGCGCTCATCATAGCACATGCCCTCCCCGATGTCTATCACCCAGCCACCCCATCCCTCCCACCCCCCACCGCTCCAGCAACCCTGTTTGTTTTCTGAGACATTGCTCTTTCTAAAGCTGTTAGCCTCTTGGGAAGTTGAGGGCATCATTTCTCTGTGGATTGTAATGTTGATTTTGGCTACACTAGGGAGGTGGTGGGTAGAATAGTCAAAGCTGACCCCAGAGAAGGATGAACTGGGGAGCCCTGGCTGTGTTTTTAGGGGGTGGGGTAGGGGCTTGTTGCAGTAAATGCTGGAGGCTGTATTTGGGGTGCCTGGAGGTACTTCAGTTGGTGGTGCTAACAGGCCAGTTGTGAAGTTCCTATACCTAGGCAGAAACCTTGCTCCATCCCCACTTCTTCACTAAAACAAACTCTTAGCTCCAGCTCTCTTTCCACCCACACACCTGTTATCCCTTTCCCCTTTCCTGATGTCACCTGGGTTCAAAGATGTGTATCCAGGCAACAGTTGAGTTGCCTCCAGATTTACAGGAACTTTGAACTCCTAGGGGAAAAGGCAGTTTTCTCTGTGTTGGGGCTAGTGAGACCGGTTGTAATTTGAGCTCCACTTAAATACTAATGGGGAGGATAGAGGTGATGGCTGCTGAGTTGGGAACTGGGGAGGAACAGTCCCAGGGTGGAGGTGGGAATGGAAACAGGGGCACCATTTCTTTCTTTCTTTCTTTCTTTCTTTCTTTCTTTCTTTCTTTCTTTCTCTCTTTCTTTCTTTCTTTCTTTCTTTCTTCTTTCTTTCTTTCTTTCTTTCTTTCTTTTTCTTTCTTTTTCTTTCTCTTTCTTTCTTTCTCTTTCTTTCTTTCTTCTTCCTTCCTTCCTTTCTTTTTTAAGATTTTTATTTATTTATTTAGAGAGCTTGTAAGAGCGGGGGTAGGGACAGAGGGAGAGGGTAAGAATCTCCAGCAGACTCTGCACTGAGCTGGAGCGCAGAGCCTGATGCAGGGCTTGATCCTACAACCCCGAGATCATGACCTGAGCAGAAACCAAGAGTCACCTATTAACAGGTGCCCCTGGAGGGGAACCACTTCTAAACCTGAATTGGTTTTTCTGCTGGCAGCTCCTTGGAGGTGAAATGCTCCCTGTGTGTTGTGGGGATCCAGGCCCTGGCAGAAATGAATCGGTGGCAGGAAGTCCTGTCCTGGGTTCTTCAGTATTACCAGGTCCCTGAAAAGCTACCTCCCAAAGTCCTGGAACTATGGTAGGTCCTTGTTCTGGCTCATTGGATCAGTTCAGGAACAAGAGGATTTTCATGTCCTTTTTTGAATCAGTGCCTAATATCTTCTCTTTCTCCCTTCCCTACCATTCCCTCTATATCTAATTCTTTCCCTGTTTGTTTTGTTTTGTTTTTGACCTCAAAACCTAGCTATAATAGATGAGGAAGGGGGAATTTAGGAGTGGGGTAGAGGGAAAGAGGAGGAGAGGGGACAGTGGGAATAGGAGATGTGAAGTGGGATGACAGAAGTGGAGTATGTCCTAGCTGAGAGAGCTTCTTGCTACTTCCTAGGAATTCCTAATTCTTATCAATATCATCATCCCGGGGCGCCTGGGTGGCTCAGTCGTTAAGCGTCTGCCTTTGGCTCAGGTCGTGATCCCAGGGTCCTGGGATCGAGCCCCACATCGGGCTCCCTGCTCCGCGGGAAGCCTGCTTCTCCCTCTCCTACTCCCCCTGCTTGTGTTCCCTCTCTCGCTATGTCTCTCTGTGTCAAATAAATAAATAAAATCTTTAAAAAAAAAAAAAAAATATATATCATCATCCCATAGGGAAGGCCTGGAGGACACAGGGGAGGGATTGGGTGGGAGAGGGTGGTAGTTATGAGAGGTGAACCAACCATGGAGCACTGACTGTCTTTTTTTGAAATTGGGTTATTTGGGGCTGCAGTGTTCTTTTATACAGCAAAATGCAAGAGCCTGGAGCTGTGCTGGAAGTGGTCAGTGCTTGGCTACAAGACCCCGACAATCAGGGCCTTCCAGAATACAGAGCCTTGGCGGAACTTCACCTGCAGCGGGTGCTGCTGCCTCTGGGCTGCTTGTCAGAGGCTGAGGAGCTCGTGGTGGGCTCTGCAGCCTTCAGTGAGGAAGAGCGGCTGGACGTACTCCAGACCATGAATAAGGCAAGGCAACAGCAGAAACACCAACACTCAGGCTCTGAGGAGGCCCAGAAGCTAAACCAGGAAGGTAGGACATTATCCTTCTGTAGCCTCTATAAAGTGGAGTTGTGGGCTTTCCCTTATACCTTGGGGTTTATCATGACATTCCTGGGAGCTTGGGAGCAATTATTTGTATGAGCAACTCCCAAATTGCAGAATAGGAAACCTGTTAATAGATTAAAAAGCCAAGCCCTGACCCTTTGTAGTTGGCAGTGGAAGGAGAATCTCTGGGAGGTGTCGCTGAATCTCAGAACCTTAACTCTTATCTCTTGAAAGCCACCTTCTTCTTAGGGTCCTCTCACTAGATCTCTTGTCTCTATCATGCTGGCCTGAGTGGGATGTTATTCCTCCTTTAAAGGCTGGCCCAAATACAGACACAGCTGAGGTATGCTGTGGGATAGCCAAAGGAAAATAAACTGACACAATAACTTGGTAACTTGACTTAGATAAAAATTACTTATCTTCAGCTTGGGCCCCACTGCCCAGCCTCCTGTCTGCCTTTACTTACTAGATCTCCTGGGTATGTTCTTCAGTGTTTGATGTCCCCCTTTAAGGGGCAGCCCACCTCTGCCCATTGGAGTGCAGTTTCACACAATGGCTTTTTAGGGAAACCATTTTAAGACCCAACATCGTATACCTATTATCCTACAAGGGATGCCTACATAGAGGTGGGTGTAGGTGTAGGGGTTATTTTGTTATAAGGGAATTTAAAGATCCTCTACTCCAGACCCTTCCCTGGTCTTTGAATCCTTTTCATCCTCTTTTCCTCGAGTAATCATCTAGTCTATGCAAGGATAGGAATTTCACTGTCTCCAGAAGCAGCTCATTCCATCTATGGGCAGTTCTGTAGGGAAGTTCTTCCTGATGCTGAATTTAAGTTTTTTCTTGGTAGTTTTTAGCCACTGTTCTTTGATTTTTCTCTTGGTACATACAGAATAGGCCTGATCCTTCTTTTTTATATGGAGTTCTTTAACCAACTATAATCCTGTTCTCCAAAGTGTTTTTTTCTTTGTGTGCTAAAGAGGATGAACCTCCTGAGGTAGAATCACTTCTTTGCAAACAGGTTGTTGGCTTTAGGAATTGCCTGTGGCTAACCAAGCCCTCTGCCCCTCCATCTCCTGGGGAAGAAAGGATGGGGAAAGGGTTTGATGGCAAGTTTAGAGTGTTCTGTCAGGACTTGGCACCACTTGTTCTTGAGTTGATGGTGTTCATATTTAAAATCTAAGACTTTTGAATTCTTCACTATATATGTTAAGTGCCTTTCATTTTCCTGCATTAATGTGATAATCAAGAACTATTGCTCTGTGTAACTCTCTGTACATATCTTAGGCCAAAATATAAAGAATGCTATAAAATAATATTTAAAAAGTACACTAAATATGCCAGGTTTACCCAGCTGAGTAGATATTGTCTATTAAAAGTCTCTCCTAAGGAGATGACATTCTAGCGATGTAGTCTTTCCTTAAAACATTTTTGGAGCTTTTGGAATCTCTTTTAGAACTACTTTATGAACTACAGGAGTGAACTAGTCTTGTTACCTTTTGCTCAACTCTCATATTCCAGCTCAAAGCTCAGAGTCAGGGAAGCTGGTTCTCGTGGAGTTACCCTGCAGTTATGCTCTGTCTCCCTGACCAGGCTCCTCCTCCCACAAGTTCCTGTCACTAATGGTGTTGCTTCGCCGGCTTTGGGATTCTACAGTGAGCCACTTCTTTTCCATGCCCTTCAGAAAGAGCCTCCTGGCTGCCTTGATCCTCTGCCTCTTGGTGGTAAGGTTTGATCCAGGTGAGTAATGAAGCCTGTCTTCTCTCCTGCCCTTCCATGGAGGCATCTCCGGTGCCACTTCTCCCTGAGTCTCTTCTATAAGGAGGGACTGTTAGACCTCAGTGAGAGCCAGCTCAGCCCACCTAGGAGAGAATAGCCCTGGAGTCCATGAGAGTAGTCTGGAGGAAATTCACTCTACTCTGTTGACCCTTGAACACTGACTTTGAGTCATTGTCATCTACTTTATCCAAGGGTGAACTCTGACCAGAATGTGAGAATTTAAAAAAAAATTTTCCTCGTCGTAATACCTAAAAAATTGTGCTAAATTGTAAATGAAATACATGTATATTTTAGAAAATGTGGAAAATAGAGAAAAGTATAAAGAGGAAAACAGAAATCACCTATAAGTTTGTTATTGTAATGGTTGTACTGTAGTCTTTTTCTATATGGATACAGATGCAATTTTGCATGTTATAAATATCTTTTAAAACATGGCTTTAGATGGCTAAATAATATTCCAGTTTATAGAAACTTCCATGATTGATTAATAACCCCCATTGTTGAACATTTTGATTATTTCTCTTTTTTTTTAAGATTTTTTAATTTATTTGACAGAGAGAGACACAGCGAGAGAGGGAACACAAACAGGGGGAGTGGAAGAGGGAGAAGCAGGCTTCCCGCTGAGCAGGGAGCCCGATGCGGGACTTGATCCCAGGACCCCGGGATCATGACCTGAGCTGAAGGCAGATGCTTAATGACTGAGCCACCCAGGTGCCCCACATTTTGATTATTTCTTACTCTGTTTTCTACAGTGCTATGAAGCAGACATGAGCTCCCTGAGTGCTATTTGGGAACAACCCTGGTTATTTCCTGAGGATTAACTCCTCAAAACTAAGTGCTGGACCAAAGATTAGGAGCACATTCTTTTAGATTTTTATGTTCGTGTGTTACTCTATGTGAGTTATGATCTAATCGCTACTCTTCTCATGAATTTAGACTTAGAATAGAATTATATAACTTTCAAAACTGCAGGGAAAACTGGAAACCCTTATTCCAGTCCCTTCATATTCTTTTTCTTTCTTTTTTGATCAAGAAACCTAAGAACTACAGAAAAAAGTAACTAGCCTAGGGTCACACAAATAATTTGTCTATTTTAAAAACTGCCAGTTCTTGGAACACCTAGGTGGCTCAGTTGGTTAAGTGTCAGATTCTTGGTTTCAGCTCAGGTCATGATCTCAGGGTTGTGAGATCCAGCCCCACATGGAGCTCATGTGGGCTCTGAGCTCAGCGGGGGAGTCTGCTTGAGATTCTCTCTCTCTGACCCTTCTCCCACTTGTGAACGTATATGCATGCTCTTGTGCATGTGTGCTCTCCCTCTCTCAAAGAAATAAATAAATCTTTAAAACAAAACGAAAACAAAACCTGCCAGTTCTTGTCTTAATCTTTAGGTCTTCCCCATTTTCCCCATTCCCCTTTCTCTTATTCAGTGAGCTTTTTTTGCACAGCTCAAAGTTGTCCTTTTCACTTTGCTGAACACTGAGCAGGAATTCCGTCTGAATAGCTCTGTTTGCTTAAGGAAAGAGTCCTGAGTTAGTTCTCAGGAAAGCTGAGGATAGTTTGTGTTCATTCCAGTCCACTCTCTGACTTCTACTTTGTTCCAGAGACTTGATAAAAATTTAGAATTTTTTTTTTTTTTTATGGTGCTTGTAAGTCCTGCTCTTCTGAGTGGGGACAGCAAGAGGCAGTTTGAGCTTGCTGCCTCCAAGGCTGCGCAGAGCTTCTTCCCGGTGTCCTGGCCTGGCACTGCTCACCCCTAGTGGCGGACTTGACTCATTGCAGTGGTGGTGCGGTGGGAGAGGAGAGCCCATGACCAGGCAGCAACTAGAACTCTCTAGGAAGGATATAAAAAGAGTAGACTGTCAGTAGCTTTCTTTAAAAATAACAGTTTTCTTTTTAAGAAAGAAAAAAAAATCAGTTAAAAAAAATCAGTAATCAAATAAGGAAAAACCAACCAATCAACTCAGCCCTAATTCCCAAGAGGTAGATTGTACTTTATTTTCAGTATGATTAACTTAGGATAAAAATAGGTAATACTGTCACTTGGCTCCAGGTTGAGAAGGTATGAAAAGAAATGTAGTGAAGTCTCTTCTCAAATTTATCTTCCCAGAGACAGCCACCATTACCAGTTTTTTGTGTGTGTATCATAAAGCTAGGCTAAAACATAATAAGTTTGGATCTTTTTCTCAGCAAACTTAAGGTCACTATAATCCAAGTGAAGAAAATATATCCCAGAGAATATATCCTAGAGAAAATGAAAGTTTTCTTTATTGTTGAGAAGGGGAGGAAGAGCAAATAACATTAAGCATCAACATATGCTTTACAAAGATCACGCATACTCCCAAAGTGGTAGGGTTTCCAAGGGAAGGGACTTGAGGCTGAGGGGAAGAGGAGGGGAGTAAAGGCAGGCACACTGACAACAATCTTCCTTTTTCCTGCAGCTTCTCCTTCTTCCTTGCCCTTCCTCTACAAGCTGGCTCAGCTCTTCCATCGGATCCAGGAGGCCATGTTTTCTCTCTACCGGCTTCCTATCCACGACTGAGTGGTCTTTCCCATTCCACTCAACCTCTCACTCCCCAGGTCGGCTGTGACAGAAGCAGAGTAACTCATCCATGGCAGCCCACCTGTTGCTGGCTGGGCCCCCTCAGGAGTGGGGCCAGCCCCAATTCTAGAAAGACCTGATCCAGTCTGGTGAACTGTATTTTGCCACCTGAATGTTATCCCCCTTGCACTCCACTTTGGCTGGTGTTGGTAGGTAATGTGGGAACAAAGTGGGGCCAGAGAGCACAAGTCCTCCAGAATAATACTCCCTTATACCCAGAGGCCCCTTCTAAAGGAGGGGTTTGGGAAAGGAGAGTGTGTCCATGAAATACTCCTTCTTCTTGGCAAAGGCAAGGGATTGATTTTTCAGGTCAGGGTGTTAATTAAGCTGGAAGTTCAGAAAACTCTGATAGAATGACCGTTGGCCTTTCACTTCTGTGGAAAACTTACCTCTGAAAATTGCCTCACAGGGTAGGCCCTTAATTAGGCAGAGTGAGGATCTGAGAGGGCCTTTTAATTCTCCTCTATGCTCCTTTCCACCAAATCTGTGCATAGAGAAGTTATTTATCAATACACCATTCCTGTGGTTTTGCAATGGGCTTGAAACTGCTTGGGCCCTCTCTTTTCAGACCAGGACGTGGCTTTCAGAACCACCCAGGTAACTGTTGAAAGCAAAATAAGGCGGCTCTGCTCTTCTCACTGGGTAAAGTGATCTTGTTTGGTGCCTCTTGGGCTTCAGCTCAATTTTCCAGGTTGTCAGTGGCCAAGTCCTGCTCTATTACACACTCAGTATTCCTGTGTTCTCTTTCTTCCTGTCAGTTCCTTCTCACTGCCCTGCAATAGTACTTTTGTACTTTGTCCAATGGCTGTTTCACCAGGTTCTGCCCTCCATCCTTGCCTCCTTGGTATACACCATTGCTGGTCCCCCTCCCCCTTCTATGTCCTGTTGTTCTAGCTATAGTCTATTGTTTGTATAATGTATAGGTTTTTCCGCTCGTGTGGCCTTGAAAAGTAGGCCAGGCTCAGAGGCTGATGAGCTGAAAATGGAACTGGGTAATCAGGTGAGCTGGAAGGGATGTGTAGAGGGAGTTGGGCAGAGGGGAGATATGGGTTTTGAAGGCAATAAACAATTCATTGTTAGGGGGAGGAGGCATTGGGGCCATAGCATTTGGGTATTTGAAATGTTTCAGTGTTTTCTGTCACTGGCCATAAGAATCTTACATGTTACTGTGCAAGTAAACGTAAAACACTACTATGCTGTCGGAGTTGTAAAAGGCTTCCCGCAGGGGCTAGCCTTTTTGAGGCTGAAGGCCAAGCAAACTGCCCCCAGCTGGGGTTTCAGGCAGTGTTGATGCCAGGAATAGAGGAGGTGCTTAGTAGTTTCCCAGAGGTTGGTTTTCAGGAGTTCCAAGTGAACAATTCTCTTTAGTAAAGTGGGTAGAAGGAGTAAACCTCACAGGCCCTTGGGAGGTAAGTCCCTAGGGTGTGGTCCACCTCTGTAGGAAACAAATCTGTGCTTTTACATATGGGCTTTTAAATAGAGTTAAGAACCCTGGGGAGAGGAGAGGAGACAGATAAGCTTTGAGATCTGTTAGAATGATTTCTCAAAATGAAAATCTGGTCCTTCACTACCCTAGATAAAACTCTTTAATGTCTTCCCATGCCTCGCATGGCATTTCTTCTTAAATTCGTCATGGAATTTAAGGCCCCTTATGCACTGGTCTTGGCTAACACCTCCACTTTGATACGGGGACTCTGTTCCTCATGCACGCTGCCCTCCAGCTGCCCAGCCAGTCAGTTTTCTGAACGTTTCATGCTCCTTCACACCACTGTAACTTTAGCACCTGCTGTTCCCTCTGGAAGGCCCAGCTTCCACTTTTTGCCTGGTTAGCTCCTCGAATTTCCAGACTTAACTCAACGGTTACCTTTGGGAATCCTGTCCTGATGTCCTCTGCTTCCACCTTTTTGTGGTAGTGACCCCATGGCCTTATAATTGTGAAGTCCTTTGTTACCTCCAGTAACTGTGAGCTCTTTGAAGCTGGGGAATGTGGCTCATTGCAGTGTTTAAGAATCAGGTTTGGGGGGCACCTTTGTGGCTCAGTCGTTAAGCGTCTGCTTTCGGCTCAGGTCATGATCCCAGGGTCCTGGGATCGAACCCCGCATTGGGCTCCCTGCTCTGCAGGAGGCCTGCTTCTCCCTCTCCCTCTCCCCCTGCTTGTGCTCTCTCTCTCGCTGTCTCTCTCTGTCAAATAAATAAGTAAAATCTTAAAAAAAAAAAAAAGAATCAGGTTTGGATCCCTGCTCTACCACTCATGAGGCATGTGACTGTTGGAAAGTGACCTATCCTTTCTCAGCCTCAATGTCCTCATCTGTTAGTGAGTTATTATCTTGTAGGGACTTTTAGGCCTAGCCGAGGACATATGAAGGTATCAGAGGTGTTTAAATGAATGAACTGATACAGCTGCCATGACAAAAGATCCATGTGCTTTTGGTGTATTTTGTATTGTGAAAAGTCTGAGTAAAAAGAAGTCTGTCTGTCCCTTGAAGTTCCTCCATATTATTTAGCTTGTAGGCCTCTTGGTTCTCTGTTTGATGTTTGTCTTGAACTCTGCAGTGCTGTCTGGTCACCAGCCCCAGCTACCTTCCTAGTGAGTCAAGGAACTCAGAACCAAAACTGCTCTGATGACTTTGACCTTTTCTAAGAATGGAGGCTGGTATTCATATCAGTCTTCAAGTCTGGGCTTGAGGTCGGAAATGAAGGGAAGGCTTCCTTGTTAGACTTAGAGCTGTGCTGTCCAATATGGTAGCCATTAGCCACAGGTGGCTTTTGAGCACTTGAAATGTGGCTGGTCCAAATCGAGATGTTCTGTAAATGTAAAATACTCACTGGATTTTGAAGATTTAGTACTAAAAAAATGAAAATTCAATAATTTTTATATTGATTGCATGTTGAAATGATAATATTTTGGGTATATTGGGTTAAATAAAATCTATTAAAAATAATTTCAGCTGTTTCTTTTTACTTTTTTGTGAGGTTACTAGAATGTTTAAAATGACATATATGACTCACACTATATTTCTTTCGGGCAGTGCTGTTGAACACACACAGTACACATCAAGTTCAGAGGGGATGGCAGTCAGCATTGTATGATGGGATTTTGTAGAATGTTAGATCTGGGAAGATCATCTCTTATAGCCGCGCCCCGCTTTTTTAAGTTAAGGAAATTGAGACCCAGAGAGGTGAAGTGATTTGCCCTGAGTCGAATAGCCTGAATAAGATCAAGGTCTCCTGACCTCAACTCCGGTATTCCTTTCACTGGCGCTATGATTCTGCCTCATTTGCCCTAAAATCAGTCACTCTCTGGCTGAAATTCACTGTTAATATGCAAACATATCCTGGGAGGGGTAACTTTAGCTGGAGTTAGTTGATTAGTTTTACAAGGTTTTGAGAGAATACAACATAGAACATATTTTAAAATACAGGGATGCTGAGGAGAGCAGTAATGGATAATGCTATTCTGTGGTCAGAGAGGAGGCTGGGGAGGTTGGGGTGAGGTGGAGAGATGAAATTAAGCTACTATGGGCAATCACAGGGGTGGAGGTGGATGGGCCAGCGAAGGACATAGTTGTTCTACTTCTAGAAAGCAGCTTTAAGGGACTGAGGAAGTATGTCATAGCTTTTTGCAGGTGATCTGCACTCTTTTGCATGTATGTGTACCATCTGTGCATGTAGACCATTTAAAAATGATACTGAAGTTTTATATATATGGTACAGAATTCAAATATTACAAAAGGATATTCATAGAAAAGAATATCCTTTTTTTGCACCCCCAGTTTCCTGCCCAGAGGCCACCACCGTTAATTAATTAATCTTGGATGCTTGTTCCTCATCAGCTCATTCTTACTAGCTATTCAGTATTCCATTGTGTGATAGGATCACAGTGTAGAAAACCTCCACGCTTTCCCTTTTTAATATATTGAAACCTCTCAACCTTCTCCTAAGCCTAGAAACACAGCAACTCTGAGTTTGAGATTAACAGGTACTGGTCCTGCCTCTTTACTGTCACTTCCTTGCAAACATGGAGCAGTCTGCTCAGCCTGTCTGGTAACTACCACAGCCACAGTGGGCAGATAAGAGCAGGCCCTTGCTCACCCTGGACATTCAATTTTTCTGAATCTGGACTGGCACTCAAGCATCTTCTGCCATCTGCTGGAAAGAGCCAGAGGAAATGGCAGAAAGAGAAAGGCCTGACATGAGTTGCAAATAGACACCTACTCACTACCTTGCCCTCTTTCCCTTCTGGCGTGGAGGAGTCCCAGGGCCACTGGAATTCGACCTCTGGCATGCACAGGTGAGGCCTGTTTTAATTCTGCTAATTTTACTCTCCGGCTTAGGCAAGCTCCCTGCCATAGCACCCCTTTGGAATTTAATACATGAAGTGTTTACTAGAAGAAAGTAGGGCCCTATTGCTTCCCTCCCTCTGGAAACCTTAGTTTTATGGACTGGTAAGAAGTGAAGTTCAAGGCAGTGTGCACAGTGCTATCAGCAGCCTATGAAATCCCTCTCCGTGCCATTCCTCCAACAGTAACGTAGGGATCCAGATATTGTTTGCTGGCCTCTAGGCCTCCAGGCCTCCTGATAAAACAATGACTATATTGTTCTTGTGTTAAAGCAATGCATATATATTTTGGAAAATATTAATAATTGCATAGAAGCAAATATGGGACTCATGACCGCACTACTCAGAGATAACCACTGTTAATATTGATTGATTTTCTTTCAGTTTTTTTTTTTTTTTAAGATTTTATTTATTTGTCAGAGAGAGAGAGAGCAAGCACAAGAAGGGGGAGCAGGCAGAGGGAGAAGCAGGCTCCCCGCTGACCCAGGAGCTGGATGTGGGGCTCAATCCCAGGACCCCGGGATCATGACCTGAGCTGAAGGCAGATGCTTAACCACCTGAGCCACCCAGGTGCCCTCAGTTTTTTTAAGCATCTAACCCTCTTGGTAGCCCAGGTGCTTGAAAAGCTGTGAAAAAATGGAAATTTCCAGACAGAATGGTTTGTGCATGAGTGGGACTAACTGGCTCAGCTGGGTTCCTTCTTCTTTTTTTTTTTTAATTTTATTTTATTATGTTAGTTACCATACATTACATCATTAGTTTTTGATGTAGTGTTCCATGATTCATTGTTTGCGTATAACACCCAGTGCTCCATTCAGTACGTGCCCTCCTTAATACCCATCACCAGGCTAACCCATCCCCCCCCCCCCCTCTAAAACCCTCGGTTTGTTTCTCAGAGTCCATAGTCTCTCATGGATCATCTCCCCCTCCGATTTCTCCCCCTTCATTTTCCTTTCCTACTACCTTCTTTTTTTTTAAACATATAATGTATTATTTGTTTCAGAGGTACAGGTCTGTGATTCAACAGTCTTACACAATTCACAGCGCTCACCATAGCACGTACCCTCCCCAGTGTCCATCACCCAGCCACCCCATCCCTCCCACCCCCCATCACTCCAGCAACCCTCAGTTTGTTTCCTGAGATTAAGAGTCTCTTATGGTTTGTGTCCCTCTCTGGTTTCATCTTGTTTCATTTTTTCCTCCCTTCCCCTATGATCCTCTGTCTTATTTCTCAAATTCTACATATCAGTGAGATCATATGATACTTGTCTTTCTCTGATTGACTTATTTCGCTTAGCATAATACCCTCTAGTTCTATCCACGTCATTGCAAATGGCAAGATTTCATTTTTTTGATGGCTGCATAATATTCCTGTGTGTGTGTGTGTGTGTGTGTGTGTGTGTGTGTGTACACCACACCTTCTTTATCCATTCATCTGTTGATGGACATCTTGGCTCTTTCCATAGTTTGGCTGTTGTGGACATTGCTGTTATAAACATCGGGGTGCACGTACCCCTTCGGATCACTACATTTGTATCTTTGGGGTAAATACCCAGTAGTGCAATTGCTGGGTCGTAGGGTATCAGCTGGGTGCCTTCTACTAAAGAGAGTAGAAATGATCTAGGAAAGGTCAGGCCGGGGGAGAAGAGGCCACGCAGCCAATTGTTCTGTGGTGGCTAAATAACTTGAGGCATAAAGGAATGATGAAATATCCACTAATGCGTGCTTTCACCAACACTGCCAGATCCCAATAGGTAGGGTTGGGATTTTATTACCTACTTCTAATTTTAATACTGACCCAGGCTCATATTTAACACAATTTCCAAGCTCCTATTTCTTTGAAACATTTAACATCCCCTTGTCCCTATTATACTATCTGAGGTAGGGACTGACACACATAAGATAGTATTTAGAGACTTGGTTGAAAAAAGGAGTTTTGTAGAAGTATGTCAGTATAGAAAAAAGTCACTTTATTTTATTTTTTTAACAACATATTGTTTTTTTTTTAAGATTTTATTTATTTAAGAGAGACAGAGAGCACAAGCTGGGGGAGTGGGAGTGGGAGAGGGAGAAGCAGACTCCTCACTGAGCAGAGAGCCCGATGTGGGGCTCAATCCTAGGACCCTGGGATCATGACCCGAGCTGAAGTCAGATGTTTAACTGACTGAGCCACCCAGATGCCCCAACAATATATTGTTTTTAAGATTTTATTTATTTATTTGAGAGAGAGAGAGAATGAGAGGAGAGTGTCAAGAAGCAGACTCCCCACTGAGTGGGGAGCCTGATGCTGGGCTCGATCCTGGGACTCTAGGATCATGACCTGACCAAAGGCAGACACTTAACCGACTGAGCCACCCAGGTGCCCCCAAAAAAGTCACTTTAATAATAATAACATCAGGGCACCTGGGTGGCTGTCGGTTAAGCGTCTGCCTTTGGCTCAGGTCATGATCCCCGGGTCCTGGGATGGAACCCTGCATCGGGCTCCTTGCTGGGGCGGGAGCCTGCTTCTCCCTCTTCCTCTGTGTGTGCTCTCTCTCAAATAATAAAATCTTAAAATAATAATAATAACATCAATATTATTTATACGTAGAAATTCCTTGGGCAGAAAACCAAATTGATGGTCCTTAGAATGTAACCAACAGGTTCTCATCCTCAGAGATAAGTTACATTCTAAGAAAAAAAACATTCGCACTTTTATGCAAAAGGCTTGTTTTCCAAATGCAATAGAGTACTATCTCTTCGTTGGCTCCTTTATCTGTCTCTAGCCTCTCTGACTCCACCTTTGTTGTTTCTTTGGCTGGTTTCCCTTTTTCTTTTGGCCTTCAAACTTGAAGTGAATGTATTCTCAAGGCTCTGCCCATAGCTCTTCTCTTTCTACATATTTTCTCTTGGTGAGTTTTTCTACTCTCATGGATTCAAGTACCTATCTGAATGACCCCCAGTCTCCAACTCCGTCTCTGATTTTCAGGGTTTGTCTAATTATATTTCCAACTGCAGAGAA
Organism: Phoca vitulina; assembly: GCF_004348235.1. NCBI lineage: Eukaryota > Metazoa > Chordata > Mammalia > Carnivora > Phocidae > Phoca > Phoca vitulina. The sequence goes on along the minus strand of NW_022589762.1, from coordinate 139,931 downwards.
AACCTGGACCCACATTACTTCTCTCCTCCTCCTCAAGTCCCCCATCCAGACTCTTGGTCTTCATTCTTATTGGTGGAGGTGGAGGTAGAAAGAGAAGAAAGGACACAGGACTTTGGCACCTGTTTTAGCAGTATCATTGCTCAGCTCACTGCAGAGGGAAAGAGCAGGAGGTATTCCTTCTCAAGTGTACCAGTGATGACAAAGACAGTCTGCCAGGTGTCCTTCAGTGTAGATATAAATACAAGCTTGTGGTTCTATCAGGTAACTTATATGGATAAGCCAGGCTCTTGGTTACCAGCAGACTCAGCTGGATCCCAAGGAATGGGCTGCTTTCTCTGAAAGGAAGCTACGCTGTTTCTTTGATCCCTTTCAAAGTGTTGTCTGAGAGTTTTGCTCACCCTTCCTAATCCATTGCCAAGCTGGAATGCTGCTAAAATTGACTTGTTACCCTAAAAGAGTCACCCTACCCACTCCAGATCTCCCTGAGCATTTGGTCTCTTGACTGTGGATGACAGCCTCCTCCCAGCAGGTACCTACTGCTCTGGAACATTCTGAAGATCCTACCCCCTTCCCTCTTAGTATTCATTACAGTTCTGTCCTATTTGTGGATTTCATCATCTCCTAGGTGACAGTTAGCTGTTTTAGAGGTGCTAAAGACAATGGTTAAAAGATATGCCCCATGAATCCTCCCAAGAAACACAGGGAATTTTACAAAGCTTTTTTTTTTTTTTAAAAGAGATCAGACTTAAACCCAATGGGATAATTTTGCTGTATAAGTGAGAGGCAGTGTGGGATGGTGTTTGAGAGTGTGGGCCCTGGGACCCTAATACCTGAGTTTATATCTTGGTTTCCTAACTTTGACCTTGGGCAAACTGTCTTTCCTGTGCCTTACTTTCTTCATCTGCAAAATGATATAAATTATATTTACTTCATTGGTTTGTTGTGAAGATTAAATGGTGCTAACATGTAAAAAAATTCATAGCATAAAGTGAGCAGGTGCTTGTTATTCTTAACCATTACCATTAATTAAGTGTGAGATGTGGGAGGGGAGAGTCAGTAGAGTTAGATCATCCATTCATTCATAGTGTTAAATCATTCATCATCATCAAACTGTGAACAGGTAGCCTCCCCCAATTCCTGGTTCTCACCTCAGGAACTAGGCTTTGCAGGTGACTCTAACTACTTAAAGAAGAGCCAAGCCTTTTTTGTATGTTTATTTAAGAACATATTTAGTTTTCTGAATATGCAGTATAGTCATACAGTTTTTTAAAAAGTATGAAAAGGCCTAGTGTGAAGAACCTTCCATTCCTGTCTATCATCCAGCAAGTTCCTTCCTCTCCCAAGTACTGGCTACTGCTATTCATTTTTGAATTTCTTCTTCTAGAGTTTCTTTGTACATATATTAAAAAATATATGGATATAGATCCTATTTTTTCTTTTTTTACAAACACAGTAGTAGTATGTTATATACACTGTTTTATTCCTTGTTTTTTATTTTTTCAAAGAATTAGAATGATTTTGAGGGAGATAAAGGAAAATATGTTACTCTAATGTGGATCTTTGGAAATAGGTCTAGGCTGGTTTTGGTTCTGGCTCTGCTATTAACTTGCTCTATAACTGCAAAAATCACTTAATCTTGGGTCACAATTTTCTCACTTCAAAGATGGCGATAAAAATTACCTGCCTTATAATATTTTGTTTCAAGTGATCAAAAGTCTATAAAAACTGTGAAAAGTATTAAGTGTTATACATGGGGTGGAGTACTGAAAACACTACATAATATTTAATATTATAAAATAGGATGGTTAAGTCTTTTTATTAAAATAGGTTGAAAATTTTTGAGCTTGGGTCGTGATCCTGGCGTCCTGGGATTGAGTCCTGTGTCAGGCTCCCTGCTCAGTGGGGAGTCTGCTTCTCCCTCCCCCTGGTCTTCTGCTCCTGCTCTCTCTCTCTCCCTCTCAAATAAATAAATAAATAAATAAATAAAATCTTTTAAAAAGAGAAAATATTTGAAATAGATGCATGAAATAGGAAGGCTAAATAGACTTTTCATATAGGCCCATTTAGTTGAATTAAGTAAGACTTAAATGATCCACTAGAGAACTGTGTATAGTTACATAGGCAACTACAAATTAACACTTTCTCTGAACTATTTAAAATAATCAGGTAATAGGGAAAAAAATAATATGCTGTCTGCCTTACCTTTACTTAGGAGAGTGAGGACTGGTGAGTGAGGAGGTAATTGAGTTTGTGAGTGAATTTTTTTTTCAAACTAGTACTATATATATATACATATATATATTTCCATTTTCTTTTTATTTATTTATTTATTTATTTATTTTTTAATTTTTTTATTGTTATGTTAATCCCCATACATTACATCATTAGTTTTAGATATAGTGTTCCATGATTCATTGTTTGTACATAACACCCAGTGCTCCATGCAGAACGTGCCCTCCTCAATACCCATCACCAGGCTAACCCATCCTCCCACCCCCCTCCCCTCTAGAACCCTCAGTTTGTTTTTCAGAGTCCATCGTCTCTCATGGTTCTTCTCCCCCTCCGATTTCCCCCCCTTCATTCTTCCCCTCCTGCTACATTCTTCTTCTTCTTTTTTTCTTTCTTAACATATATTGCATTATTTGTTTCAGAGGTACAGATCTGAGATTCAACAGTCTTGCACAATTCACAGCGCTTACCAGAACACATACCTTCCCCAGTGTCCATATTTCCATTTTCTTTTTAATTGAAGTATAGGTGACACACAATGTTATATGAGTTTCAGGTGTACAACATAGTGATTTGACAGCTTATGCTATGGTTATGCTGTGCTCACCACAAATGTAGTTACCATCTGTCACCACACAATGCTATTCAATACCATTGACTATATTCCCTATGCTGTACTTTTTATTCCCATGACTTATTCCATAACTGAAAACCTATATCTCCCACTCTCCTTCATCTATTTTGCCCCTCTCCTCACTCCCCTTCCCTCTGGCAACCATCAGTTTGTCCTCTGTATTTATGGGTCTGTTTCTGCTTTTTGTTTATTCATTTGTTTTGTTTTTTAGATTCCACATATAAATGAAATCACTCTAGGTCCATCCATGTTGTCACAAATGGCAAGATCTCATTCTTTTTTATGGCTGAGTAATATTCCATTGCATTATGTATGTATGTATGTATGTATGTATATATACCACATCTTCTTTTATCATTCATCTATTGTTGGATACTTGGGTTGTTTCCATTATCTTGGCTATTATAAATAATGCTGCAATAAACATAGGGGTACATACATCTTTTTCAAATTAGTATTTTCATTTGTTTGGGTAAATACCCAGTAGTAGAATTACTGGATCACATGGTAATTCTGTTTTTAATTTTTTGAGGAACCTCCATACTATTTTCCATAGTGGTTGCACCAGTTTATGTTCCCACCAACAGTGCACAAGGGTTCCTTTTGTGAGAGAATATTTTGTTTGGCTAAAGACAAAGGCTGGGGCATCTGGACCAAGAGGGGTAAATCTACTTTATAAACAAGAGTCCATGACAGGGAAGCAGGTACAGGTGGATAAGGTTTTGGTGGGTACTTGAGTTTTAAAAATGGATTCATGAGGCAATATTACTGGGGTCAAAAACCAAAAATCAAATTGACTGGAGTGAAAAATAGCCTGGGTCCTAACCTGGCTCTGGTGCTACATGGAATGGACTTTATTTTTAGGTTTTGTTTTTTTTTTTAAGATTTTATTTATTTATTTGACAGAGAGGGACATAGTGAAAGAGGGAACGCAAGCAGGGGGAGATGCAGATGGAGAGGGAGAAGCAGGCTTCCCACCGAGCAGGGAGCCCAATGCGGGGCTCGATCCCAGGACCCTGGGATCATGACTTGAGCCAAAGGCAGACGCTTAACGACTGAGCCACCCAGGTGCTCCTAACAGTCCATATTACTTATTATATTTTTAACATATCAAATATTTTCTATTTATTCAAACAACTTTACTAAAAAATACCCATGAAAATTAGTCTAAATCTTCTCTGTGATATACATTCATATTTGTTTATCACAAGCACATACGGACTACTTTGAGTTCTGCAGCTTTTTCATTTAATATTATCATCTACTCAGTTTCCAACATTATCTACTTCCTTTCCATCTGTGTTTGTTCCCTAGGGTGGCTGTCACAGATTACCACAAACTGGGTAGCTTAAAACAACAGAACTTTATTCTCTCATAGCTCTGGAGACCAGGAGTCCAAAATTAAGGCATCTGTCTCTGAAAGCTGTAGGAGAGAATCCTTCCTTGCCTTTTTCAGGTCTGAGTGGCTCCTCACATGGAGAGGGAGGAAGATGGTGGAGGAGTAGGGGACCTTAGTTTTGTCTGGCCTCTGGAATTCAGCTAGATAGCTATCAAATCATTCTGAACACCTGTGAATTTAACCGGAGCTCTAAGATAATTGCTGCAATTCTACAAATAGAAAAGGGACCACTTTCTGCAAGAATGACAAGATTGAAAAACTCGCCCCAAAAAAGAGAACAAGAGACAGTACTGACTGCTAGGGACCTAATTAGTATGGATATAAGTAAGATGTCGGAACTAGAGTTCAGAATAATGATTATAAAGATACTACCTGGGCTTGAAAAAAGCATAGACGACACTAGAGAATCCCTTTCTGGAGAAATGAGTGGCTCCTCATATTCACTGCTTTGGGGCAGCATAACTCCCATCTCTGCCTCCATTTTCATTTGGCCTTCTGTGTTTCTATCTTCTTTTCTGATGCTTATAAGGGAACTTGTCATTGAATTTAGGACCCACCCTAATCCAGATGATCGCATCTTGATACATCTTAATTGCATCTAAAAAGACTGGTATCCCAAATAACAGTGTGAGGTTCCGAGTGGACATGTCTTTTGGGGACCACAATTCAATCCACTGCTGTACATTAGTAGCCATATAGTATTCCTTCCTATTTTTTTTTTTAAGATTTTATTTATTTACTTGAAAGAGAGAGAGAGAGAGAGCAAGCACAGAGGGAGAGGGAGAAGCAGACCCCTGCTGAGCAAGGAGCCCGACGCAGGGCTTGATCCCAGGACTCTGGGATCATGACCTGAGCTGAAGGCAGACGCTTCACCGACTGAGCCACCCAGGTGCCCCGTATTCCTTCCTATTAATATGTTGGCCATTTCAGTTCTTTCTGACTTTTTTGCTAATATGAATAGCAGCTCTAAACGGATGCGTATGAAAATGCCACGTGACAGTACTATTATTTTCCTTGTCTGTTATTTTCTTGGGATAATTTTCCAAAGTCAATTTTAACGTCAGTGGTGAGAACAGGTTTCCAGCTCTTTTAACATACTGCCAGGGTGTGGTCCAGAGAGATTGGATCACTTTGCAATACTCATGGCAATATGTGAAATAACTGGACAAAAAAAAGAGATAACTAATTGTTTCAGTGTCCAACAGGAGGCTAACAAGTAAAGAATTAACTATCTAACAAGTAAAGAATTAACTATAGACAGAATAGTCTATAGTTAAGACTCAAGAAGGTAAGACTCAAGAAGGTAATGACTCAACTGCCTTATCTTTCCTATGGTGCCACTTTATCCCACACAGATCTGTTGATGCTTTTTTAGGGGCTGGCAGCTGAGAAAGTGGTTACCTGATCTCTAACAGAACCTTAGCTGCAATGAGGGTAAGGGCTTCCACATTGGCCTCTAATCAGCTTGAACCCACTTGTGAGGGACATTAGTTTTTCTTAGTTCCCCAACCTCAGTGTTCTTTGCAATTTGCTAGTCTGTCTTTGACCCCCAGGCCTAAGTGCCCACTGCCTCACATTCTCACTGCCTCATCTTTCTGCTGAATTCTATGTGGCTGGCTGATGTTAGCCTAAAAGGCTGCCCACTCCCAGGAGAGCTAAGTTTAACAGGGATTAAAAGCTAAAGTTATGGAGATGATACACTGAAAGGTGCTATTTCTGGTATCAACCAGTTGGGAGAAGTGTGAGCAGGGGAAGAATCAGGGCCAAGAGGAAAATACTGCCTTCCCCAGCTTAAAACAAAACAACCCAGACTCTAAGGTTGATTTTGAAAGGAGACTTGCCCGGGAGAAGGTAAGCTGGATTGTGTGACTCCAAATTTATCCTGAGACTCACCTTCTTGATGGTCTCTTGATGATTATGGTGGCTGCAACCATGCAGACCTCAAAGGGACCCACTTCATCTGTGATTACTGTGGCCAAAGATTCCCATCCTTCTTTTAGTACCAGGCAGCAGAGGAGAAACGGCTTGGACTATTAATATGTATGTGCAAGTGTACTGAAGGCTAGAGGATAACCAAAGTTAAGTAAATATGGTGAATACCTAAATTTAGATAATCTGATGATAAAATCTAATCTTCTCTCTGGAATTTGTAGTCTCACATCAGTGTAGGTGCCTGGAAATTAACAGATCTTTTTTTATATCTCTTCCTCTGGGTTCCCAGTCTTCCTCCACATGGGAACTCCATCTTTAATACATAACCCCTGGGAGCACCAACCTAGATATGTGGACTCTCAAAGTCTAAGCTAAGAGAATGAGAAGTCCTCTCTACCTGCAGTTTGCCCTTCCAATTCCAGTTTATAGGTAATGATGGAACATTTGAGCTTAGCCTTTAGTACCAGACTCCCTGAGTACAAACCCCAGCTCTACCTCTTAACAGTTGTGATCAGGATTCAGTTAACATTTCTTTTTTTTATTATTATTAATTTATTTATTTGAGGGGGGGAGGGGCAGAAAGAGAGAGAGAATCTCAAGCAGACTCCCAATGAGCAAAGAGCCCAACGCGGGGCTCAATCCCACGAACCTGAGATCATGACCTGAGCTGAAACCAAAAGTCCGATGCTTTAGCGACTGAGCCACCCAGGCACCCCACGATTGACATTAACATTTCTAAGTCAGATTCTTCATCTGTAAAATGGGATAATAAAATTTTTAATTTCAGAAGTTTGTGGTAAGGAATAAAAGAGATAAGTCCTTAGCATAGTGTTCGGCACATAGAAAGTACTCAGTGTCAGCAAATATTAGATGTAAGTGTAAATAAATATTATATAAATAATAAATATATAAATATCATGAAGACTAACTCTTCTCTTGGGTGACTGATAGAAATTACCTTACCTCCTACTCATATTGATGTGGCTCAACTTTTTAGGCTATCACAATAATGATTATATTTGAGAATGTGACTTCACAGCCCAAAAATTCATACAAGAAATACACTTATATGTAGTAACGGGGATGTGGAGTAATTTCTTTATGAGGCCTAAATTACACTGAATAGGAACTTGTTTTCTCATAAATATAAATATAATCACTAGTATTTTTGTTATCATTTTTATCAAGAGGGAGAGAGAGAGAGAGAAGTATTTACTTAAGGAATTGGCTCACAAGATTATGTGAGCTGACAGGTCCCAAGATCTGCAGTCAGCAAGCTGGAGACCCAGGAGGGCTGATGGTATAGTTTTAGTCCAAGGGCAAGAGACTAATGTCCTGGCCCAGCAGTCAGGTAGGCAGATGTTCTCTCTTACTTAGCTTTCTGTTCTCTTCAAGTCTTCATTTGATTGGGTGAAACCCACCACATTATCAAGGGCAGTCTGCTTTACTCAGTCTACCGATTCACATGTTAATCTCATTCAGAAATTCCCTTGCAGACACACCCATAATAATTTTCTGACCAAATATCTGGGAATCCTATGACCCAGTAAAGTTGACACATAATAATCATCACAGGGACTGAAAAAACATGTCCTTCCTCCTTTCCAAACTTCTACTCAGGGATAAAAGGCATAGAGTGGAAGTGGGATGGGGATTTATCAATGAGATCTGGGTTACCACAAGTGAAATAATTTTAAGACAGAGGACTTAAAAACTAAAAGGAAACAAGGTTTTTTTTTTTTTTTTTTATTCCAAAGACTCAAGGCCACAGTCTTAGTCTGCTCCAGCTGCCATAACAAAATATCACACACTGGGTAGATTAAACAGAAATGAATTTTCTCACAGCTCTGGAGCCTGGAAATCCAAGACTAACATCTAGCAGGGTCAGTTTCTGGTGAGACCTCTCTTTCTGACTTATATAGAGCCTCCTTTTCGTGTCCTCACATGGCCTTCCTCTGTGCATGTGCACTCCTGGTGTCACTTCATCTTCCTATAAGGACACCAGACTATTGGATTAGGGTCCCACTCTTAGTGACTTCATTTAACCTTAATTACCTCCCTAATGGCCTTGTCTCCAAATAGTCACAGTGGGGATTAGGACTTCAACATAGGAATGGGGGGGGGGCACAATCCAGCATTTATGGGGTAGTCATGGCTCCCTCCAGCCCAAACCCCATAAAAGGAAGGATGACAAAGTTCAAAGGCCATCATCATAATCACTAGTATTGTCATAATGAGACATTAAGAACCTGGTTCTTAATTTAGTGGTTCACAAAGAGAACTCAAAAATCATTTTATTCAACAATGTTTATTGAGCATCTTTGATACATTCAACTAGCTACTTTTTTTTTGTCTGATGCATTTATTTCTATATCCCCCACCTAGACAGTATCTGACACATTGTAGATACTCAATAAATATCAGTGAAATTGATTGAAAGGGTAAGTGCTCAGGAGCTTTACCGGATCTCCCAGACAGCTCTCTCCCACCCCCAGCCTCTGCTGTGTCCGCGCCTGGCTCATGGACACTGACCCTTGGGCAGCTCATCATGGGCTTGTTGATCTAACAACCACTCAACTTTGCTCCCTGCATTCTGTCTTGGCCTCTGTCCCAGGATTTCCAGGAAATCCAAACCCAGCTGTTCTCAGTCTTGTCTTTGCTATTCCTTACTGATCTCTGTAACTTTGTGGGGCTCTCGCTCCTCTGTGTGGCAGATACATGAACGGCCAGTCATATTGGGTCTGTTGTCAATCCTATGGCCACATAGCAGGTCTTTTTTAAATGTAAATTTTAATTAGTGAACATATAGTGCAATATTGATTTCTGGAATAGAATTCAGTGATTCATCACTTACATACAACACCAATGCTCATCACAGCAAGTGCCCTCTTTAATACACATCACTTGTCTAGCCCATGCCCCACCCACCTCCCTCCATCAACCCTCAGTTTGTTCTCTGTTGTTAAGTGTCTCTATGGTTTGTTTCCCTCTCTCCCTTTTTTCCTTTCCCCCTTCCCATATGTTCATCTATTTTGTTTCTTAAATTCCACATATGAGTGAGATCATATGATATTTGTCTTTCTCTGACTGACTTATATCAGCATAATACACTCTAGCTCCATCCATGTCATTGCAAATGGCAAGATTTCATTCTTTAGATGATTGAGTAATTTTCCATTGTATATATACACCACATTTTCTTTATTCTTCAATTGATGGACATTTGGGCTCTCTCCATAGTTTGGCTATTGTTGATAATGTTGCTATAAACATCAAGGTGCATGTACCCCTTCGAATCTATAATTTTGTATCCTTTGAGTAAATACCTAGGCTCAACTAGCTACTTTTGATGGGGAGGACAACAGAATCCTTGCCTTTAAGGTGTTCCAATTTTGTAGGAACGTTTAAGCACATGCACACCCACACATATCTAGAATCCAAAGTGGAAAGTAATAAATGTAATGGAAGAAGTAATGGAATATGCTATGGGATTTGGAAGAGAAAGAAATATATAGTTAGTAATAGTCATCCTTTATTGAGCATTTACCATTATATGCTTGGGAGTTAGCTTAATCATGATTCTCAATTTTCAGGATCTTACATTATAAGACAGACAAAAATTCAACTCGTAATCTAATAAGTACTCTATGTATCAGTGAGTAAAGTGTAGTACTTTTGTCAAAGCAGCTCTGTGTAGTAGTATCATGCAGAAAAGCCATTAATTTGCCTGGAGTGACTCGATGGTTGGTGGTCAGGTGCCTGAGAAAAGTGGGATGTGAGACTGGGTTTCATGTTTTAGCAGGGATTGATTGGCCTCTGCTGGGGAAAGTGGATGGAGGTTTAATAATGTTGCCAACATCTGAAGTGTAAAAAGAGGGGCTCTTACCAAGGCCAGACCCAGTTGCCCCCAGCCCTCTCCAACTAGAAAGTAGAGGAAATCCCTTGCCCTTCAACATCATTGTGGCTACCAAGAGGAGGTCCTATTATTGGGCAAAGAGGAAGCCAGAACTCTTGTATCATTTAGTACATTCTGGGCTTAAAAGTAGGAAGAGGGAGTGATGATAAATGGATCAAGAAAGAGATTTGAAAATAATGGTGGAGGAGTGATGTACACTGATAGAGCAGTAGAAACAGAAACAGCTTAAGTATCGAGCACCTGCTGTGTACCAGGAGCTTTATGGCTTTATCTATGTTATCTCAGTTAACTCTCCAGTGACCACATAGGCTTTGATGGAAGTAGAAACAGGTTACTAGAGCAGAGGCTCAGCAACTTGCTCGAGCACAGGCAGGTAAGAAACAGAGCTGAGCTTGGAAGCCCGCTCCTAGCAGTGAGGCTTGTGCTCTCCTGGGTTTAGGGTGACTGCAGTCAACTAAACCCCAGTCAGGTGGCTAGTGTTTGGCAGCAGGGAGAGAATGAAAGTTTGGGCAGTGATGAACATTTTGTTTAGCAGCACTTTTACATTTCTTTCCTAAGCAGCTTTCACACAGAGTGTACAAGTGCGCTTTGCTAATAAATAGGACTGCCTCCCCCGCCGAGCCATGGAAGCGCTAGGAACCCAACCGCGCAATTCCCAGCACAACAGCGCCCAAGATGCCTGAGGGTGGACCCAGAGGCGGGGTGGGGCCACCTCTGCTGCCCCGGGATTTGAGCCGGGGGTGGGCGGGGAGGAGCAATTGTGACCTGCCCTGGTCCCTCCCCTCCCTGGGCACTGTGATGCTGCAGGGCAGCTGCTGGCCCCGCATGTCTGTCCCCGGCCCCCTCCCGCCCGGTGTGTCACAACAGCGGAGGCGGCTGTATCTAGAGCAGTTGGGGTGGGCAGGCCCAGCTGGGAGGCAAGCCGGCGAGGAGAGCAGCCGCGATGGTGAGCCTTTCCAGGGCCCGGGGCTGGGGGCCGGGGATCTGGGGCGCGGGGCTGGCACCCAGCGGAGAGCCATATCTACGCGGGGGCTAATGGATCCATCGCTTTGGATCTGCAGAGCTTGAAGTCTCTTGGGGTGTCAGTTCAGGGTCGAGGGGGTCCGTACCCTCGGGCGGAGGACACCCGTGCCAGTACCCTTTATAATATACATAAAGTAGAGACCTGAGGCGAATCGCCCCCCAAAGGGACCTAAGGGAGATTTGCGCACGCAGGTGAGGAGAGGGAGGACTTGGGAAGCCCGCGCCGAAGAGGTGAGATTCTGAGGGATCCCCAGACGGGCAGCTCAGGGTCTAGAGTGGGGTAAGTAGGAGACAGTCCAGGGATTCCAGATGGGTGAGCTGGCCCCGGCGGCTGGGGGAGTGGGTGCAGTTAGGTCCCCAAATCCAATCAAATGTGAGAGAGCCCCAGAATGTGACAGAGGACTTAGGGCGTCACAGTCTCCCCACGCTTGAGGTTGTTTTCCTTTCTCGTCTCTGAACATTAGCTTGGGTTTGGGGGGGCATTTAAAACTGGAGTGCTCTCAGCCTCCCAGACACCTAGCACCCACTCCAACTCCCCAGTTTTTCCAGCTGTCGAAATGGGAAGGTTTTTGGCACACAGAAGTCTCCCTCCCGAAGGCAAGGGGACCTCAGACCTCTTTTTGTTTACTATCATGGTTAAGGCTCAGCGGCGGCTCCTTTCTCCCTCCCCGAAATCTATCTCCTTTTGCAGACGCAGATCTTAACTTGCTGGAGGGGGCCTCTCCAGGCCCTCTAGAATCCCGCCCCCCCCCCCAACGCTCTCCCCCGGGAGTGGGTAAAATTGTTCCCGATCCACTTCCCTGAATGCCTGAAAACCCAGACTCTCCTTGTTCAGAGCCCTGGTATTTTGGTAGCGGGGAGGTGGGTTGGGAGGCTTGGGTGGAGGAGGGGGACAGAATAAGCAAGTCTCGTAAGTCAAGGTCAGTTCTCTGGGCACTCTTGCTCTAGGTGTCAGGTGACCGAGCAGGGCAGGCGAGAAAACTCCGCTCCTCCCCCAGCCTCTGCTGTGTTTGGAAAGTGCCCAGGGCCTCTAGCTCTGGCTCCAGCCCTGTTTCTAGCTAGAGGTCTGTCCAGCAGCCTCTCTCTCTGGAGCATGCTGGCAGACCCACCTGGGAGCTTGAAGAACTTGGGGGATATTGGTGATAGTGGCCAAAGGAATCCATTCCTGTCCGAGGTCCCTGATGTGAGGTCATAGAAGAAGCCCAGAGAAGAATTTTGACTCCTGGCTCTGCAGCGAGCTTCAAGAAGGTCGATTAACCTCTCTGGACTGGTTTTCTCATCTACAAAATGAAGAGGGGTTATGGTTACAATTTCCAAGGCTCCACCTAGCTTTACTATTTTAAACTTCTTATTGTGGAGAATTTCAAACATATACAAAAGGGGAGAGAATGATATAATGAACCCCAGTATATGCCTCATCCAATTTCAACAATTATCTACTTAGGACAAGTCTTGCTTCATTTATTCCCCTTTCCCTCACTTCCCATTATTCTGAAGCAAATCCTAGGCAGCACACTCAGAATTTGATATTTAATATTTATAATATCTAGAATGTAGTGCTGTATAATTTTCAAAGTGTTTTCTCTTGCATGTTTTAATTTTGACCTGAATGCCGTAGTAACTCTCAGAGTAGAGCCTAAAGGAGGCTTACAGGGGAGTCAAGGATCGTAATCTAGCCCTCTGAGCAAACTTTGATATATATTCAATAGGCAAGTTTCTGAAAATATCTGGTAAATAAAAATGTTTAACAGTAAAACCTTATTTTAAATGTGGCTGTTTAACTGAAAACCTGTGGTTGAATATTTTGAAAAGAGAATATCTTTTATTTATTTTGAAACTGAGTTTTGTAAAACAGGTTGTGTTTAAAATATTTAGTTACATGGGCAGCATTGTCTTAATGGGAAAACATTTTTTATTGGCCATTTCCTACTCATAGAACCTCTTTTTAAAAATCTCTTGACCCATTCCTGAAAGGCTAGGATGACACATCTAATAAACGAAGACCCAAAGAATCCTACCCTTGCAGAAAGAACTTTACTTTAACAGATTGTTTCAGGCAGCCACCCTCCAGGATTCCCTTCCCTTGTGGGGGTTGGAGGGAGAAGGCTGCTTCTGTGTGAAGAAGAATTAGATTCAGCATTTGTGTATGTTCTGAGTAAGAAATGTATAACTAATCCTATAACTGAGCATTCCCATCTGCTCCCAGTGTCCTTCCAGTAAGCAGTTCTTCTGGGAACTGAGACTAGGACACCTTTGGAGAAAGTGGGATGGAGACTCCTGGCCAGGTGTCCCAAGCCAAGCCCATGTCAAAGATACCAGGGCACAGAGAGAGTGTCTGGGTTTATGGGGAGGTGAGAACATCTGCAGCGCAGCCTCCTTAACTGCATTCCTTCTGAACCAGGGAGCACTGGTTCAGATGGGGATAGACATGAAGTGGCAACAAAGAGCCTGTTTCCTCAAAAAAATAGAGGGGAGGGGAGAGTGTCTGGGGGGGCGAGAGGGACACTGCTTCTGTGTCTGCAGTCCTCTGCAAACTGCCCCCATGTAGGCAGGCGTGGCTGAGCTCTGCAGGGTCCATACTTATTTTCTGACCTCAGACCACTTCTGGAGTCACTGCTGCATCTGCCCTTCCCATTACTAAGGACAGGTTCCCCTAGACATTGTGGGGGTACATGCCTCTGAACAGCAGAGGAGCCCTGATGACCAGAACTTCCCTCGGCAGTAGCTAGGGCACAGGTGCTGGCTAAATGAGGAGGAGTTTTCATAGGAAGCTTCCAGGCTCAGGTCAGGCCATGCAGAGCTAGAGGGCCACTGCTGTTGCTGAGTTTTCTTTCTGAGGGGGCTTCTGAGTGACCTTGACAGGAAGATGAAAAGTTAAAAATAACTTCTGAGGGGGAAATAACTGGTGAATTCAGGACCCATGATGGGGGTGGGTGGACCCAACTGCTCCTTCCTTGGGGGCGGAAGTGGACCAACTGCTCTTTTTCCCTTTGGCCACCAAGGGACCAGTAACGCTATCTGTGGCCGTTGTTGACATTTCCCCTGTCTGTGTCTTCCTGTTAGAATTTCTCCCACATAATGAACTGTGGAAGAATGGGAAAATGGAGTAGGTGGTTATGCACCAGATTAAAACTCCTTAACTGTCTCTCACACTTGCCCCTGAGGTCAGCTAAAGCCTAAGGGCCTTCGGACACCAGTGGGTCTCTTAGGCTGGGAGTCTACTTACCGCACACCCCTGCCATTCCTAAAGATGGTCTTATGTCATCCCTATTGCTGCCCTAAATGCAGTGCCTATAATCTGAGCCCCCTCTCTTGAGCTACTTTCACTCACTGATGTTAATTTAGGTCAAGTTTTTGTTCTTGCTGTTTCTGGCTTGCTATCTTTTCTTTGTTCTGAGTGATTACAAATATGCTGTAATTGAAGGGTTTTGAGCAGAGATAATTCAAGCAATCTTTTATGAATCACATTTCTTCTTACTTTAGTTATTCCTCCATAACACTGTGGATCTACTTTTTATTTGCCATCTTTGACCTAGATCCTAAAATATAGGTAATTTGTTAGCCCAACCTGACAACTAGACATAATTTGGTAATAATATGCTTCCTGAAAGCAACTGTGTGGCATTTGACCACAGGGGATGTGGACTGGTCTCAGGTTTTCACATGGCATATACCACTGGTCTGTGTCAGTTCCTTCCCTAGATAATATGCCAGTTTTACAATACTTCAGAATGATTTTTGAAGCTACAAAGCCTCCTTCTACAGAGGGTCCTAATTAGCTGATCTTAGTCCTCTGAGAGCAAAACAAAAGGGAATGACTAATATTAAGTAGAAATATAAGATTGATATAAGAAAAGGTTTCTTATAGTGGAATTATAAAAGGACTGTAAGGTTCTAGAATTTCTTTTTCGATATTCTGCAAAACATAGGGTCCCCTCCCCATGGAAGATGAAGGTAGGTGGCACAGATGTCTCATCTGCTCTGCTTTTCATGAGCCTACACGTCAGGCAAACTGTGCTGTTTGTGGGACTTGCCCTAAATTTTCCTGCCTCTTGTTCACATTGCTCCTAAGCTCAACTAAAATGATCATTTTGGCATGTCTAAATTCGTCAAGGTCACTGCAAATATTCCTGTTCCAGGAAACCAAGCCAGAGTTGTTTTTTTCTCCTTTGAACTCCCATTGTGTCTTTGGCACTGGCTCTTCTCTTGTTTAATAGATTATAAGACCCCTCAGTGCAGAGTTTTCATTCTAATCATCCCTACATTTATTGAGCACCCACTACATTCAAGCATTGTGCTTGAGGCTGGGGATGCACTGAGTAAGCAAGAGTTCCTTGCCCTCATAGAACTTATTCTCTCTGCTAGGAAAGTCAGAAAATTGAACAAGCAGCCATAATATGGTATGATAAATACAATGATAGGGAAGAAGAGGATTGTGGGAGCACATAATAGGGGCCCTGTGCTGGTTTGTGGTTTTCCAGACTTCCTGTAAGAAGTGACATTTAATGAATAGGATGAGTAGGAGTTAGCCTAGTACCTTTTGATACCTTCCTACACATAATAATACAATAAATATTTGTTGTAGGAATGAACAGAGTGGGTAACTCTTGTAGTTATACCAGCACTAGGTCTGTAAAGATATGTCATACTTTTCTTGAGGAAAGGAAACTCCTTTATTAAGTCTCTCCATCTCCTCATCTTCACCTTCTGGATTGCTGGGCAGAGAGGTTCAGCAGCACACAGAGAACCCCCTTCACCTCCCAGCATCCCTGGAGCACAGAAGTGGTCTGAGCTCTACAAGCCCAGATTCAAAATGGAACTGAGAGAGAGAAATAGCGTGAGAGAGAAAACATGAGCTCTGATTGGCTAGAGAGGGGTATCTGAAATCTGAGTTTGGAGCAAATTTAGGACTTAAATATCCTCTGCTGGGTCAGCTGCTTCTATACTTCGGCCCCCTCCCTCTCCTTGTACACACCAGCCCTGAGAAACAGATTCCTGGTTCTATCAGAGAAGGATGACCCATTTTCAAAGAGGCTACCACCATAAGCCATTCTCAGTTTCTCTCTGCGCTGGAGCTTTTTTCTGTTTGGAGTTTTGCTATACAAGCTTGGCCTTGCTATATACACTCTCAGGCTTGCACTGATGTAGATGTGGGCATACCCCAGGGCCCTGGAAGTTCAGAGTGCAAGTGAGGCTGGTGGTTGTGTTGTATAAAGGAAAGAACTCAGGCTGAGGTCAGAAGACCTGGATTCCAGTCTGGGCTCTTGCGGCAGAGCTGTGAAATCTTGAATCTGTCCCTTTACCTTTCTGAGCCTCAGATTTTTCATCTGTAAAATGGGGAGGGAATCATATTTGGTGATCCATGAGGCCAGTCTGGTTCTAGTGTCCTAAACATTTACAGTTGACATAACATCCCTGGTTATGCCAGATGGATGACCTCTCTTTGGCATGAGGGGTGACCTCACAAGGCCATCAGCACTGGGTCTGCTCTGTGTTTATCTATGTAGAACTTCTGGGGAGGAAGAGGGGGATGGTGATCAGGCAGTGACTGGAGAAGGCTAGCTCTGTGCCCTGACAAATTAGTTCTTAATATTGTTAGTTGAATAAATGACTAAGTGAAATGGGACAGGAAGAGCCTGGGCCCTGCAGGATAAGGTAATTATGGTGAGTGGAAATCTTTACTCCCATTCTTCCTCTAGTTCCTTTCTTTAATTTTTTTCTTTTTAGTATGAAAAATTTTAAATATCTGGAATAGTACTATAATGCCACCCATACATATACGATCTAGATTTAATAATAATAATAATTTTTCTGCCAGTTTTACTTTACCTGCTGTGTTTGTTGAAGTATTTTAAAGTAAAAAACAGACGTCATGGCATTTTGCCCCAAATGCTTTAGAAGTGACCCTCAAAAACTAATGATGTACTATATGTTGGCTAACTGAACATAATAAAAAAAAAAGTGACCCTAAAAAATAAGGATATTGTCCTACCTAACTATACTTTCATTATCATGCTTAACAAAATTAATCAATTTCTCTATTTGTCCCCCAAATAATTTTGATTTGTTCAAACCAGAATTCAGGCAAAATGCACATACTACATGTGGATTTATGTTTCTGGAATTTCTTTTGATATGGAACAGTCTCTCCTTTTATCTTTATTTTTTATGAACTAAAAAGATTGTATCAGTTGCCCTGTAGAATGTTTCACCTTCTGGATTTATTTTATTGTTTTCTCAATACGTCACTTATCACTCTGATCCTGGTGTTTTCTATAATGTGGAAACTAAATTTAAAGTGTTTAATAGATTAAGGATGAATATTTTTTGTTTTGTTTTGTTTTCGTTTTTTTTAGAAAGAGAGTGAGTGCATGCGCAAGACTGAGTGGGGCGGGGAGGGGCAGAAGGAGAGGGAGAGAGAGAATCCTAGGCAGGCTTCAGGCCCAGTGCAGAGCCTGATGCAGGGCTCGATCTCACAACCCTGAGATCATGACTTGAGCCAAAATCAAGAGTTGGACGCTTAACCAACTGAGCCACCCGGGCATTCCAAGGCTAAGTATAAGAATTCCTCATGGGTGGTGTTGTGTATGTCATGTTGCGTCACATAAGGAGGTTCTTAATGTCTGGTTTTCTATCAGTACTGTTAAGATTGATCCCAGTGTTTGGCTAGTAACTGTTGTGGTTACTTTTTCCCCTTGTAACCTGTAAGTAACAGTGATTTTTTGGCGCTATTTGAATATCCATTTCTTTTCCCATCAACCTTTCACTTAATGGTGTTGGCATCTTTGTCCAAATCAATTATGTAATTAAGAACTGTAATATGGCAACATTTCTTAATATATCATTCCTTGTACATTTATTAGCTGACATTCTTCAGTTTAAAAAAAGAGCTTTCCCTCATCAACAGTGCTGTTTGTGGACAAATGAATTTTGTT
This sequence comes from Phoca vitulina, assembly GCF_004348235.1. Taxonomy (NCBI): domain Eukaryota; kingdom Metazoa; phylum Chordata; class Mammalia; order Carnivora; family Phocidae; genus Phoca; species Phoca vitulina. The sequence goes on along the minus strand of NW_022589762.1, from coordinate 121,863 downwards.
TTCTTTTCTTAATAACACTAAGGAGTTGTGGATTTTTATATACATCCTGTTGCAATCAAGTACCATTCTTCTTCTTTTTGATGCTCATACTGTCTCATCTTTGGCAGTGGGAGCTTCTTCAAGTTGGTTTCTGAGATCTTTCGACATCATCCCGGTCTGTGTTAGCTTCTGTGCTTTCAGGCACCATAAGATGTTCCAGGCTCATCTTGTATATTCCTTGCCCCACACCTAGAACTCTTCATTTCTCCCAGGAGCCCTGGTTCCTGTTAGTGGGGAATGGTATTGAGGGAATCTTCCTTTTCTCTTGATTGGTGTAGTGGCTTTTGGGTTTTGGAAGCATCTATGAACGTATCAGTTATTTCTGAACCTCTTTTATACTTCCAGTTACTCTAAATTAGTTTAACAGGGAAAATAGCTCTTCCTAAGGGGTGTGTATGTATGTGTGTGTGAGAGAGAGAGAGTTTGTGAAGACTGGCATATTTATCAGTATGTGTGAGATTAAAGGGGATATCAAAAGAGGCTGATATCATTAATATCACCATATTGGTAGTTTTCTGGTCCCAAAGAGCCTTTACTCTTCCTCCTATGACCTCTGATCTTTCTGAAATATCCCTGCATTCTTGCTGAAAAAGAAAGAGTGTTCCAGGGGCGCCTGGGTGGCTCAGTCGTTAAGCGTCTGCCTTCAGCTCAGGTCATGATCCCAGGGTCCTGGGATCGAGCCCCGCATCGGGCTCCCTGCTCAGCGGGAAGCCTGCTTCTCCCTCTCCCACTCCCCCTGCTTGTGTTCCCTCTCTCGCTGTGTCTCTCTGTCAAATAAATAAATAAAATCTTAAAAAAAAGAAAAGAAAGAAAGAAAGAGTGTTCCAGAAAGAAGAGCTGACTGGAGCGCAAATAGCACCACAGATAGGCCTGGAGGATAGTTGGGGTGTGGTGGTGGTTGGTGCGGGGGTGCAAGGTTCCAAAGACTGAGGGTCAGGGCCACAGAAGATGTTGTCACCTAGAAGGTGATACATAGGATCAGACTTTTTTTTTTTTTTAGGTCTCTCCAAAGTCCCATCAGCTTTACATACCTCTTTAGGAAGCCATGGCTGCCTGGATGTGAAAGATGTGGACTGATTGATAACACGCTGGTTGTGGGGTGGTTCCTGGGTGTAGGACACTTTTTTAAAGTCTGAATTAAGACCTAAGGTGAAGGCAGAAAATAGACCTCACAGTAAAGGTGAGTAGAATGGGGACCTGGAGTCTCTAACTTTCCACCTGTGTTTCTGGGTGGAGAATAAAGCTACAAGGTAGTATCATAATGAAAATGATAATGCTAAAGGCAAAAACAACTATAATCATGGCTAACTTATTATTTTCAGATGAGGCGAAGTTAGTTAACTCAGCCAAGGTCACACAGCACAGCAAGTAAATGGAGAAGGCGAGATTTAAACCCTGGGGTGTGGACAGCTTTGTGAGTGAAGCCTTTCTTTGGCCACCAGATTCATGGAAATATAGCTGGGTTGTATTCCCAGATAGGGCTACTTTTCATACTGGCTGCTGTGAACACCTGTGCCCTATGCTCCCCAAGGCAAGGGCATAGAGACAGGTGTAGGGTAGGTGCCCAGTTCTAAAACTGAATTAGGGAGTAATGGGTCCTGGCACCTCTGGCTCTTTGAGGTGTTATTCAGGGCAGCTGCCCTGTTCCCATGACCAGAGAACCTCCAAGTTCCCTCTGACTCCGTGTGTTTCAATGCCCAGCCAAATTCTCTGGAGGCCCTTCTTCTGGCTTGGGTTACCTAGCTGGAAAATGCCAGGTCAGGTCATGGATAAGAATAGAACCCATGGACGAAGCACATGCTTCCCAGCTGGGCTCTAGCAGGCATCGCAGGCACAGAGCCACGTGTGCTGGCCACTGCTTCCTCACAGGTGGGTATATGGAGGTGATGCGGCCATGCTTTCTGGTAAAACCCCAGCTTTTGTTAATACACACACATTCTCTCTCTCTCTCTCTCTCTCTCTCTCTCGTGCACACACACACACACACCCATTCTCATCCTCAACTATTAGTATTATGACCAATCAGGTAATTGTGGCTTCATACCAGAGTAACAAAGAGGTAAGGACCCTCTAAAGGTCAGCTTTAATATGTGGCCTGACATAGGCAAAGGAGCAGATTATGGTGGCTACAAAGAAATTTTCCAACTTTAGGAAGAGCCTAATTTATACACTCCCAATTCTCCTTTGCTGATGTAACAATCCTTTCTTCTTCCTACATTTGTGACCAGAATACTAAAGACACCCATGATACCTACTTACAAAGTATTTTCCTTCCATGAGTGTTTATCTGCTCTATGATATTCTGAGTGTGTGAGCATGTGTGTGTGTGTGTGTGTGTGTGTGCGCGCACGCATGCATGAAAGAGAGAGGGAAAGGGAGGGAGGGGAGGGAAGGAAAGAGAGAAAGAGAAGGAGAAAGAGAGAGATTGAGAGGGGCTGTTGCCTAGGAAGGTCAGGGTTTAGGCATGAATATGAGAGCTGCCACTGTGTATGGTAGTGAATTTATGGACAGTTTCTGCTGTTATCATTGGTTCATCCTTTGACCTCCTTCATCAGTACAGGAATTTCATGGTTTGGAATTAGCCCCTTGTTTTATCAGTATAGCTGTCCTCTTTTTCCTTTTCTTGGCACAAAGGATTAACCATGGGAAACAACCTTTAGAGCAAGCCTCAGAGCCAAGTCTCAGTCCAGATGCAGTGGTGCCCAGACACCTGACACCTCAGACACCACTTGGTTTTATATGGCATGGTTGTAGGGACGGATATCATGCGAGTTGAATGACAGGGAGAGACAAGTCCTCAGATGTGCAGGATATAGCATAAGGGCATGACGAAGGCCTAGGACTCTCTGACCTTGATTCTGCACTCTCCTCACAGCGGGAGTGCATATCAGTCCACGTGGGTCAAGCAGGAGTTCAGATTGGCAATGCCTGCTGGGAGCTCTTCTGTCTGGAGCACGGCATCCAGGCGGATGGCACCTTTAGTGTCCAGGCCAGCAAGGTCAACGACGATGACTCATTCACCACCTTTTTCAGTGAGACTGGCAATGGGAAACATGTGCCTCGGGCTGTCATGGTAGATCTGGAGCCTACTGTAGTAGGTGAGTATGGGCTAGGATCCTTTCCACAGAAAACAACATGAAGCTGCAGAGCCTTTGGTCCATAATAGCTAAGGCAGCAGAATCTCTAATTGGAAGGTGGGGGTGGCTCAGCTAGAAACTCCCCACCCCACCCCACACTTATTTCTGTTAGTTTCTTGAAATCTCCACAGTCTGGGGGAGTCTTACAATAGGAATCACAGATCTCTGTTCCCCTATTGTAGCTGTAACCTATGCAGAACAAAATACCCTGTACTTAAACCCCTTAAACCTGCTGAGAAAGATCCAAATTGTCAAGATTCTTAACTATATGCTAAGAGTAAAAAATAAAAATAATTTTAGGAATTATGAGAGGTCTCCAAATAGTCAATTTTCCAAAGTATAGGTTTCTGATTCTATAATAATTGCAGTCTTTTCTCATGGGTCTGGCATAACCTTACATATCTTACAAAAAATGGAGTAATAGCAGACACATTCTCTTACAGCCAGAGGTTGCTGTAGTTCTAGAATGAACCTCTTCAGGATCCTAGAAAACAAGACTTCTGATTTGTGTTGGGACAGGGTTCTTGGTTCTTCACCTTTCCCTTGATTCCCCCTCCCCTCCCCCGCAACATCACTTCCCTTGGGTCTGACTCCTGGGTCAATCCTCAGCTCAACATCAGGATTTCCTTAGCTTCAAGGCTGGTTCACCAAGCAAGGGATGGGTAAGTTTCACAGAGATATCTGGGCTAATGTCTGTAATGCCTAAACACTAATTTCTAGGGGCAACAGGTACACAACCCTTGGATACTTTGTACAAATACAAAATGTGCAGATTACCCTCCCAGGCACTATGCAAATGGATGATTTCCCTGGGTGGGGGCGTAGAGGAACTCTGAAGAAAAGAGGACATGTAGTTGGGCCTTGATATATCTTGATCTGCTATATATCTACTTTGTGTGGACCCTTGGAGGTGAGCTGAATAGCCACCCTCTCTAGGGTTCCTGCTCTTCTAGAATCTGGAACATAGCTCTGCTTCAAAGTCATTCTAAAATATCTCCAGTGCCTGACATATATTAGGTTAGGGGTGGGACAATTCCTGGGAGAGCAGATCACCTGGAATCTTTCTCTGTATCCCTAGAACATTTTAGTGCAAGTGAAATTGGGTTAAAGTTTTGGGTAACCTTGCAGTATGAAAGAAAAAAAGTAAAAAGGAAGACTTGAGGGGCCAAAGTGGAAGGAAAGAGGGGCAATCAACTTTGGTGTTTGGTGAACTTTGTGAACCTGATGCTTTTAAAAGTTCCTGCCAGCAGAGCAGGAAAGCTTCTCTTTGCCTATTTGAGTCTAAGGCTTCTGGTTCTATTAGTGCCTATGTTACCCTGGAATTCTCTTAACCTTTTGCAGATTTATTATAGGGTTGTCTGGTTTTACCTCAGTGGAGTCTTACAGGTAGAGGAAATGGAGACCCAGAAAAGTATTATATGATATTTAATGAGGGACGCATCTCCTCTAGAAACAAGGTAGTAAGACCTGATAGTTTCTGTCTCTTGGTAGATGAAGTTCGGGCAGGAACCTACCGTCAGCTCTTCCATCCAGAGCAGTTGATCACAGGGAAGGAGGATGCAGCTAACAACTATGCCCGGGGCCACTACACAGTGGGCAAGGAGAGCATCGACCTGGTGCTGGACCGCATACGGAAGCTGGTAAGTATTAACAAGGGTAGGGAATTGATGAGTCAGGCTAAAATGGACAGGCCTAAGCCTGAACAGAATTAGTGGAGGCACATGACCCCTGGCTACAGAATAGAGCTCCTAAGATTTGGGAATTTTTGCTTATGTTGTGTAAGAAGCATTCACAGTGATGATGCCCCTTTCTCCACCTGGACATCATGAACTACCCTACAGGCCAATGCCCTACTAATTCTTATTGATACTCTATGGTAGTATCTGGGGGAAATTCCAGGTATAAGGAAGGCTAGCTCTTTGCTTGTTGGAAGCATAGGTTAACACAGAATTTACCTTGGAAGAGAAGAGGAAGAGATTATTGATACATTTGAGCACTTACAAATGCCATTACAAATGTCAATTAGATACGTTCCTTCACTTAATTCCCTTAATAATCATACAGAGAAAGAGAAAGTCATTTCCCTCTACTTTACAGATGAAGAAATTGAGGGCCAGCGTGGCTTAATAATTTAGCTGGGTCACACAACTAGAAAGTGGCAGAGTTAGGATTTGAATCAGGTTCTTTTGGCTAGAAAGCTCTGAGTTGCAGGGTGGGCCACTTTATCTCTTTGAGCTTTCATTTCCTTATCTTTACAATGGAAATGGTTGGACTTGATCAGGGATTCTTGGGAGCTAAGGATGCCAAATTTTTGTATATGTTCACTTTTTCTGTTTAGTGGAGGGCTCATAGAGGTTATCTGTCTCAAAGCCGTGTGTGGGCCCCTAAAGTTCAGAACCAGTATCATAGATCATACCCAATGGGAAAATTTGTGACTGTATGAATTCCTTTTGTTATGATAAGAGAGAGGTAACATTGAGTACTTACTCAATCATGCTATCTCATTGAGTACTTAATCATATCATGCTATCTCATTTGATAATCACAATAACCTTGAGAGATGAGTATATTTTTTATTGCCCTACTTTAGTCAGGAAGAAACAGAAATCTAGAGAGGTTCAATAACTTGCTCAAGTTTTTACAACTGGGAAATGACAAAATTGATACTAAAACTCAGGTTCTCTGACTCCATTTATATTTCTGAAATTGGTACCCTGAGCCACCTTTCAAGGCTCCTTTCAGCAGCTCCCACAAAACCAATGACAAGGGCAGGGAAAATGGGCAAGGAGTTGGGGTTCTCAAAGGGCAAAGTTATTAATCATTGTGGTTCTGAAACTCTTATTCCTGGTTCAACCAAGCTACTGGGCTGGAAACTTCCATGTACCTAGTGGCATGTACCTGTGCTGTTTGCCACCCTATATATTTTAGCTAGTCCTCTCAAGATCAACCCAACTCCTTTTATCTTACTTCTTCAAGGCTGTTTTGATTTTACCTACATAAAAATGTTGAGGAATAGAGTGGGGCAGGTAGAGAGGATTGCTTGCCTTTGTTGACATGAGGGTATTCTCGTAAACTTGTCTTCATCATTTCTTCTCATGCTCTACTCTCCCCAGACAGATGCCTGCTCTGGCTTGCAGGGCTTTTTGATCTTCCACAGTTTTGGTGGGGGCACTGGCTCTGGCTTCACTTCTCTGCTGATGGAACGGCTCTCCCTGGATTATGGCAAGAAGTCCAAGCTAGAGTTTGCTATCTACCCAGCCCCTCAGGTCTCCACTGCAGTGGTGGAGCCCTACAACTCCATTCTGACCACTCACACCACACTGGAACATTCAGATTGTGCTTTTATGGTGGATAATGAAGCCATCTATGACATCTGCCGCAGGAACCTAGACATCGAGCGCCCCACCTATACCAATCTCAACCGCCTCATCAGCCAGATTGTGTCTTCCATCACTGCCTCTCTCCGCTTTGATGGGGCCCTTAATGTGGACCTCACTGAGTTCCAGACCAACCTGGTGCCCTACCCCCGCATCCACTTCCCACTGGTCACTTATGCACCCATTATATCTGCTGAGAAAGCCTATCATGAACAACTCTCCGTGGCTGAGATAACCAGCTCCTGCTTTGAGCCCAACAGTCAGATGGTGAAGTGTGACCCAAGACATGGGAAGTACATGGCCTGCTGCATGCTCTACCGGGGGGACGTGGTGCCTAAGGATGTGAATGTCGCTATTGCTGCCATCAAAACCAAGAGGACTATTCAGTTTGTAGATTGGTGTCCCACAGGCTTTAAGGTGAGAGCTGATGACTTAGGGAGAAGAGAGACAAATAGAGAAGCAGAGGGAGATTACCAGGGATGGGGGAGGAAGATGTGTAAATTCCAGGGTCTTAGACATACAATTCCATGGGAGCTTCAGGCTTCATGGGATGATATGGGAGGAGGGCTTAAGACAAATATAACCATAATTTCATTAGTTCATTCATTTTAGGTAAGGAGAGACTTTATTTGAAAGGATTATTGAAAGAAGTAGGAGGAGGACAATTGCAATACTCAGAAGGGCAATACTGCAGTAGGGAGAAGGCTCTTACTGCTCCTGAACCCTAACATCTGCAAGCATCTCAAAGGTCAGGAAGAAAAGGGCTTTTCTCTAGTAAGGAGGACTGAACAGGCTGGAAAGAACCCAGGCAGGCAAGTGGGATGAACAGGATGAATGAGTGGAGGTAGATGTAATCTGACAATAGATCAGAGAATGGAGTTAACCAAATTAATTCAAGTTACCAGAGAGATATAATTCCCTCCTTTAACAAAAGATGTGTTCCTCTCCCAATTTATTTTGAAAAGTTAAATATTCATCCTGTAAGTCTTAATTAACTTAGAGTGAGGATAAGAAATTTTATGGTTACTATAGGACTTGAGTCACTTATTTTGTGAAGCCCTGACATTTTCCATTAACCAGGAGTAAGAAGAAGCTGAGGAAGCCTGTTGTAGATCAGGTGTCCGCACTCTGGAAAATGCCAGACTCTGAGGGTTAGTGGGTAGGTACAATAGCCAGGGAAAACCCATGGATCTCAGGACTAGTGAATGTTGAATGTTAGAAGTCACTCCTTTGAGTTGCACTGGCAAGGCATGCAGCTGGCTCTGTGCATGTGAACTGTTTGACCACTTTGTCCTGTGTTCCCATGGTCTTTAATCAGATTCCATTATCAAAATAATTACCATCATTTACATTAATTAGTAACCCCCAGCCATGCCTTTAATAGTTCAGAGGTTCACTCAGCACCAGGGGTGGTTATACCAGTTGCTAGATATAAAGAGACGAGCATGTCTGTTTTTCCCTGATGGTGCTTACAAAAACAAGGCATCATGTGCCAGTTTCTTGACTGACCTATTTGCATATGAGGCTTTGACCTAGCTGATCTCCTTTTGTAGCATTTTCCCTCACTGCTATACTCCTAGCTATATACACAATCTTTCCCTCCTAGACTACACCTATTTTTATGGATCAGTTTTGGTCATTCATGTGAAAATTATCAAGATCTTCCAAAATATGGAGTTCTTTTTAAATTTTTAAAATGGAAACAACAAAACAAGCTAGTAGGAAAATGAATAGGAAAAAAGAAAAAATGAGATGTGAGGGTAGTGGGGAAGTTAACAAAAAGGAGATGCCCCTCATTCTCTCTCTTCTATTTTAAGCTGAAGTTTGGGGATTATGTCCAGAACGATAGGTAGGTCTAGCATCTTTAGCTGCTTTTTGGAAAAGCTTATGTTTGTTGAACTTCATCCTCTCACATCCTCCCCAAGGGAGTTTGTCCCTATTTGACTCAGTTGAAGGGATAATTACTGTTTGAGAGAGGAGAGTTGGCTCCAGGCACAAAGTTTTTTGCTGGTCAGGGTCAGATCTAGCAAAATATGTGATACAGCAAAGTTTATATTCATTGCCCATCCCCTTCTCATTTTTGGTCCTTTGCCCCTGTCGCAGCCTCACCTCTACTTTTGTCTAAGAGGAATGATAGATGATTGTGAATTCATTTAATGGGCTACACACTTGGCTATATAGCCTGCTGTAACTCCTACCTACATCTCAAGAGAACATGCATTTTAAAGCTATGAAATTAAGAGGCTGACAAATAAGGCATGATGACCTGGGTAGGAGAGGTATTTTTTGTGGTTCTGTGTCCCATAAATATTATCACAGTTTTACCTTCGACTTCTTCCAGTTTTCTGGGATTGGCTTTGATTTGGGATATGTGTATAGGGAGAAGGGAGATTTCTCAGTGCCCCTAATATCAGATTGGGTTAGCTTAGAGGACCCTGCCATGCTACCATATCTTGGAAAGTTGGCTTGTCCAGGCAAGAGTTTTAATTAACTTTCTTTGATTGAAGTCCTTGCTTTTCTTCTAACAAGCCTCACTCCCCTGAGACATGGGGCCAGGTTAACACTAACACCATCTCCAGGACCTTTTGGATTTTTAAATTTATTGCTCTGGATTATCTCCATGATCTTTTTTTTTTTTTAATTTAAATTCAATTAGCCAACGTATAGTACATCATTAGTTTTTGATATAATGTTCAATGATTCATTAGCTGAATATAACACCCAGTGCTCATCATATCATGTGCCCTCTTTAATTCCCATCACCTAGTTACCCCATCCCCCCACCCACCTCCCTGATCTTTAAACAGCCCTTTGCCCTTGGCAGAGAAATTTCCCTAAATTTGTTGACAGTATAACTAAGAAACTTTAGATGACCATGTGGAAAAGAGTAAACTTCAAGTCTAGAAATTAATTTGCCTATAAAGAGAATCTATTTCCCTTTTCAAGATAAACATGTAGTGTACACCCCCCCCTTAATAATAATCTCATTCATTACCCTCATTTGTCTACTTGAATCTCCCCCACTAACATTTCTACCTATTACCAGCCCTGTTCTCCTCCTTTTCTTTTCTTAAAAGATTTTATTTATTTGTTGGGGTGGGGGAGAGAGAGAGAGAGAGAGCTCACAAGCAGGGGAGTGGCAGGCAGAGGGAGAAGTAGGCTCCCCACTGAGCAAGGAGCCTGCTGTGGGACTCGATCCCAGGACCCCGGGGTCATGACCTGAGTGAAAGGCAGACACTTAACTGAGCCACCCAGGCATCCCTGTTCTCCTCCTTTTCTTTTGCAGTTTTTATTTTTTTCTTCCAAGTTTTTATTTAAATTCCAGCTAGCCTTTTGCAGTCTTTAGATTTTATAACCCTTCCCTTGAATTTGCCTTCACCCAATTCTACTCACTTTTAATTTCTCTTCAACACTCACTTCTCTCTACCTGTCTGTTTCTCAAACCTTTTGGTTCCTTCTTTTCACATCTAGGCCTGCTCCCATTCCCACCCCATGACTGTGTCTTGCTACCACACCATGTTACCAAGGTAACCCCATCTTGAGTTATCCTTTGGCTGCTCTGCATTTTCTTTTCTTGCTCCTCTTCTTTCTCTGTTCCTCAGGTGGGCATCAACTATCAGCCACCCACCGTGGTGCCAGGAGGGGACCTGGCCAAAGTCCAGCGGGCTGTTTGCATGCTGAGCAACACTACTGCAATTGCGGAGGCCTGGGCCCGCCTGGACCACAAGTTTGACCTCATGTATGCCAAGCGGGCCTTTGTGCATTGGTATGTTGGAGAGGGAATGGAAGAAGGAGAATTTTCTGAGGCCAGGGAGGACCTGGCTGCTCTGGAGAAGGATTATGAAGAAGTGGGGACTGATTCATTTGAAGAAGAAAATGAAGGGGAGGAGTTTTAAATATAACACTTTCCCCTTGGCTGTGTCTCTTTATTTATGCTTCTCCACTCAAAGCACGTTTAACTATTCCAAGAGTAACAGACTATACTCCTAAGCCCAGCCTAATTTCTGTTTTCCATTAGAAGAGGTATCTAACACCAGTGCCTGTGGGTGATTGGGCCAAAAATGAATGCTGAGCTGTTCAGACCCTCCCTTGGGTAAAAGCAGCTTTGTGTCACACACACACACAAAAAATGAGAGTCACTCTCTCTAGTTAGGGTGAAGCCAGGTTACATGTTGTGAAGAGACCTAATCAGGATTTTAAATTCTGGATTAGTCTTGGCCCACCCTAAAATGTAGCCTGTTGGCTATGGAAAGATCTGGGCATTGGGAAGATTGAAGGAAGGAAGAGAGTGACACTGTTAGAGAGTGAGAAACAAGACAGACACATTTCCTGCCCTTGTAAAAACACAAATAAATGAACGAGATAATTCAGGTAGTGTTAACTGATATGAAGTAAAAAAAAAAACCATGATGAAGGAAAGTGTCTGGGGGAATGCTCCTTTAGACTGGGTGGTCAGAAAAAGCCTCATGGAGACCTGAATGACAGGAGAGAGCCATCATGTGAAGTTCTGGAGTTAGAGAGTGCTGGACATAGAACAAAACACAGATGTGGGAACAAGCTTATGTCCGAAGAACATAAAGGAGGTCAACGTGCCTAGAGGATGGTGTGAGATGGAGATGAGATCCCAGAGCCAAGCTGGGGCCAGAGCATACAGAGCATGGTAAGGAGTTTAGATTTTTCTCTAAGTGAAACAAACATTTGGAAGGTTTTAAGCAGGATATACCATACTTTATATATGTACATACCTTATCTCTAATCCTCCCAACAATCTCAAATGGATACTCTGCTCATTTTATAGATGAAGAAACTGGGGTTTACAGAGTTGATATGTTGCATATAGTAAGAAAGCTCAGATAACAGGGACTACCAATTCTATTCTTTTGTCTACCTGCACTGTTTCTATGCCTTGGTATCTGTGCCCAGGTTTCAACTGCTGCTTCATAGAATGATGGATGGAGGAGAAACAAAAGTATATAACATTTACAAAAGAGAGGATGAGTTAATGCATCTCTTCTCTGAAGTTGGCAGCTCTGGTAGGATTTTAGGGAAATCAAAAAGCTGTTCTTATGCAACTACTATTGGTAAGATACCCAGGGTTGGGAGCACAGTAGGTCCCTGTGTATTAAATGTACATCTTGTTAATTGTTGATTTTCCCTAATTTTTATTGTATATTCCTTGGTAGCCCTGAGAAAAATAGAATAAAATGTTCCAAGAAAAGGAAGGTTAGGTAAGAAGTAATGCTAATCACTTCTAGAGGATTGTCTTCAGAGAAACCATACTTCCTTGCTCTTCTATGAAGGAGATCATGGTAAAAAAAAAAAAAAAAAAAGGAGGTCCAGATCTGCTGTCCATTGTGAGCCTCCTTATCTGAGGATCATTCCTGCACCAAGTCCCATAGGTATCTGCATAGACAAATTTATTAGAGAATTGTATGAGAGAATTAGGGTCAGGAACTCAGGAAGGGGCATATTCTCTCTTGATGCAAGTTGAGAGACCTACCCATGGGATTTCAGATAAGCCTCAAAATTTCCTGGGTGTGTAACTATGACCTAATTAGGGAGAAAATAACACATCCTCAAGGCCAGGGTTTAGGGCTGTGGTAAATCACTCATGGTGTGTTCCTTTCCTTTAGACTTATGTGAATTATGTGAATTATTAGAATTATGTGAAAGCTAACGCATTCAGATGAGGGAAAATAGAAGAATAATAGTTGGAAATGAAGACGTAAAACTATTTCTATTTGTAAATGATATGATGGTACATTTGGAAAACCCTATTCTATAAGACTAACTTAAACAAAATATGTCAGTATGGTAGCAGGGTATTAGTAGCCTTGATTTCACAAATAACAATAATTGGTTAGTGGAGGAAGAAACTTCTGTTAAGAACAGAAACAAAAAGAGAAATACTTAGAAATAACAATTTACTAGAAAGGTTTAGAAGCCTTTATGAGAAAACTTTAAACTCAAAGACACAAAAATAGCCTTGAATAAATTTAAAGACATTCCTTATTATTAGATAGTAACTGTCAACAAAATAAATATATTATTCTCCCTAAGGTAATTTATAAATTTAATGTAATCCAATAAAAATGCCCATTTTATTTTTTTTGCCCATTACTTTTTCTTAAAAAACCTTTATTGTGAGATAATTAGGGATTCACAGGAAGTTGCAAAAATGATAGAGAGGTTTACCCAGTTTCCTCCAACAATTATATTTTACATAATATCAAACTCAGGAAATTGACATTGACACCATTTGTGGGCATATCTCTATGCCATTTTATCACTTGTGTATATTTGTGTAATTACCACTCCAGTCAAGACAAGAAACTGTTCTATCACTACAAAGATCTCTCTCCTGCTACCCCCTTTATTCCTACTCATCCTCCTCCCCCAACCCTTAAACATTGGCCATCACTAATTTTTTTCCCATCTCCATAGTTCTGTTACCTTGAAAATGTTGTACAGATGGAGTTACATATTATATAAGTTTACCTGTATTTCTAGTTCTTTAAGAGTTTTAAATCATAAATAGGAGTTGAATTTTGTTAAATGCCATTTTTGCATCAGTTAATTTTGATCACGTGATTTTCTTCTTTAGCCTGCTGATATGGTGGATTACATTGATTTTTGAATATTGAACCGTCTTTGTATCCTTGGAATAAAACCTTACCTGATCAAGGTGTATAATTCTTTTTATATATTGCTGACTTCTATTTGCTAACATTTTGTGAAGAATTTTCACATCAGTATCCATAAAGAATATTGGTCTGCAGTTTTCTTTCCTTTTTGCACTTTGTCTGATTTTGGTATCAGGGTACTATTACAGGGAAACCAACTGGGCCTGGAGATTTCTTTTTTGAATTGTAAAAATTAAAAGTTCAATTTCTTTAAAACTTATGGAGTTATTCAAACTACCTCATGTTGGTGAGGTATGGTAGTTTGTGCTTTTCAAAGAATTGTTCAGTTCAAATAAGTTATCAAATTTATGTGTGTATAGTTGTTTATAGTATTCTCTTATGCTTTTATATCTGCAGGGTTTGTAATACCATCTCCTTTTAAATTCCTGATATTGGTAATTTGTATTGTCTCTCTTTTTTCTTTTTTTAAATTTAATTTTATTTAAATTCAACTAAATAACATACAGTGTATTATTAGTTTCAGAGGTAGAAGTCAATGATTCTCTCTTTTTTTTGTCAGTCTTGCTAGAGGTTTGTCAATTTTATTCATCTTTCAAAGATTACATTTTCTATTTCTCTGATTTTTCTACATTGTGTATTTGTTTTCAATTTCATTGATTTATCCTATATTTCTTCCTTCTTTTTCTTTTCAGTTTCTATTGCTCTTTTTTACTAGTTTCTTACAGTGAGAACTTACCTTACTAATTAGTGACTTTTCTTCTCTAACAAAAACATTTAGTGCTATAAATTTCTTTCTTCTTTTTTTTTAAAGATTTTATTCATTTCTTTGACAGAGAGCGGGAGAGAGAGCAAGAGAAAACACAAGCTGGGGGAGCACTAGAAGGAGAGGGAGAAGCAAGCTCCCCACCGAGCAGGGAGCCCAATGCCAGGCCTGATCCCAGGACCCTGGGATCATGACCTGAGCAGAAAGCAGATGCTTAACCGACTAAGCCACCCAGGAGCCTATATAATTCTTTCTTAGTACTGTTTTAGTTATGACCCACAATTTTTTTAAAAAAATTTATTTAAATTAATTAATTTTTTTAATGGATTAATAATTAATTTGTTTATTTATTATGTTCAGTTAGCCAACATAGAGTACATCATTAGTGTTTGATGTAGCGTTCAACGATTCATGGGTTGCGTATAACACCCAGTGCTCATCACAACACGTGCCCTTCTTAATACCATCACTCGGTTACCCCTTCCCCCTCCCCCCTTCCCTCTGTAACCCTCAGTTTGGTTCCTGGAGTCCAGAGTCTCTCATGTTCCTCTCCCTCTCTGATTTCTTCCCATTCAGTTTTCCCTCCCTTCTCCTGTTGTCCTCTGTGCTATTCCTTATGTTCCACATATGAGTGAAAGCATATGATAATTGCCTTTCTCTACTTGACTTATTTCACTTAGCATAATCCCCTCCAGTTCCATCCATGTCGATGCAAATGGTAGGTATTCATCTTGATGGCTGAATAATATTCCATTGTATATATGAACCACATCTTTATCCATTCATTTGTAAAAGGCGAATGATTTATGCGATCTGAAGAGAAACCAGAGTATTTTATCCATTCATTTGTTGAAGGACATCACGGCTCCTTCCACAGTTTAGCATGAACATCGGGGTGCATGTGCCCCTTCTTTTCACTACATCTGTATCTCTGGGGTAAATACCCAGGAGTGCAATCGCTGGGTTGTAGGGTAGCTCTATTTTGAACATCTTGAGGAACCCCCATACTGTTTTCCAGAGTGGCTGTACCAGCTTGTATTCCCACCAACAGTGTAGGAGGGTTCCCCCTTCTCCGCATCCTCACCAACATTTGTTGTTTCCTGTCTTGTTAATTTTGGCCATTCTAAATGGTGTAAGGTGGTATCTCATTATGGTTTTGATTTGTATTTCCCTGATGGCTAGTGGTGCTGAACATTTTTTCATGTGTCTGTTGGCCATTTGTATGTCTTCTTTGGAGAAGGGTTTGTTCAGGTCTTCTGCCCATTTCTTGACTGAATTATTTGTTTTTTGGATGTTGAGTTTGAGAATTTCTTTATAGATCTTGGATACCAGCCCTTTACCTGATAAGACATGTGCAAATATCTTCTCCCATTCCGTGGGTTGCCTCTTAGCTTTGTTGACTGTTTCCTTTGCTGTGCAGAAGCTTTTTATCTTGATGAAGTCCCAAAAGTAATTTTTGCCTTTGTTTCCCTTGCCTTTGAAGACGTGTCTAGCAAGAAGTTGCTGTGGTTGAGGTCAAAGAGGTTACTGCCTATGTTCTTCTCTAAGACTTTGATGAATTTCTGTCTCACATTTAGGTCTTTCATCCATTTTGAATTTATTTTTGTGTATGGTGTAAGAAAGTGGTCCAGTTTCATTCTTCTGCATGTGGCTATCCAATTTTCCCACCACCATTTGTTGAAGAGACTGTCTTCTTGCCGTTGGATATTCTTTTCTGCTTTGTCATTCTGGTTCCATACAAAATTTAGGATTGTTTGTTCCAGCTCTATGAAAAATGTCGATGGTATTTTGATAGGGATTGCACTGAATGTGTAGATTGCTCTGGGCAGCATGGACATTTTCACAATGTTTATTCTTCCAATCCATGAACATGGAATGTTTTTCCATCTCTTTGTGCCTTCCTCAATTTCTTTCATAAGCGTTCTGTAGTTTCTAGAGTATAGATCCTTTACCTCTTTGGTTAGGTTTATTCCTAGGTAACTTATGGTTTTGGGGGCTATTGTAAATGGAATCGATTCCTTAATCTCTTCCTTCAGTCACATTGTTAGTGTATAGAAATGCAACTGATTTTTGTGCATTGATTTTATATCCTGCCACTTTACTGAATTCCTGTGTGAGTTCTAGCAATTTTGTGGTGGAGTTTTTGGGTTTTCTACATAGAGTATCATGTCATCAGCCAAGAGTGAAAATTTGACTTCTTTGCCAATTTGGATGCCTTTTATTTCTTTTTGTTGCCTGATTGCTGAGGCTAGGACTACCAGTACTATGTTTAACAACAGTGGTGACAGTGGGCATCCCTGTCATGATCCTGACCTTAGGGGAAAAGCTCTCAGTTTTTCCCTGTTGAGGATGATATTCACTGTCGGTTTTTCTTATATGGCTTTTATGATATTGTGGTATGTTCCCTCTATCCCTGCACTGCAGAGAGCTTTTTATCAAGAACAGATGCTGTAGTTTGTCAAATGCTTGTTCTGCATCTATTCAGAGGATCATATGGTTCTTGTCCTTTCCTTTATTAATATAGTATATCACATTGATTGATTTGTGGATGTTGAACCATCCTTGCATCCCAGGAATAAATCCCACTTGGTCCTGGTGAATAATCCTTTGAATATACTGTTGGATCCTATTAGCTAGTATCTTGGTGAGAATTTTTGCATCCATGTCCATCAGGGATACTGGTCTGTAATTCTCCTTTTTGATGGGGTCTTTGTCTGGTTTGGGGATAAGGGTAATGCTGACCTCATAGAATGAGTTTGGAAGTTATCCTTCCATTTCTATTTTTTGAACCAGCTTCAGAAAAATAGGTATTAATTCTTCTTTAAATGATTGGTAGAATTCCCCTGGGAAGCCATCCAGCTCTGGATTCTTGTTTTTTGGGAGATTTTTGATTACTGTGTCAATTTCCTTGCTGGATATGGATCTGTTCAGGTTTTCTATTTCTTCCTTGTTCAGTTTTGGTAGTTTATATGTTTCTAGGAATGCATCCATTTCATCCAGATTGCCTAATTTGTTGGCATATTGTTGCTCATAATATGTTCTTATAATTGTATTTCTTTGGGGTTGGTTGTGATCTCTCCTCTTTCATTCATGATTTTGTTAATTTGGGGCTTTCCTCTTTTCTTTTTGATAAGTCTGGCTAGGGGTTTATCGATCTTAATTCTTTCTAAGAACCAGCTCCTAGTTTCATTGATCTGTTCTACTGTTTTTTGTTTTTTTTTTTTTAATTTCTACGTCATTGATTTCTGCTCTCATCTTTATTAATTCTCTTCTCCTGCTGGATTTAGGCTTTATTTGCTGTTCTTTCTCCAACTCCTTTAGGTGTAAGGTTAGGTTGTGTGTTTGAGACTTTTCTTGTTTCTTGAGGAAGGCTTGTATTGCTATATACTACCCTGCTAGGACCATCTTTGCTGCATCCCTAAAGTTCTGAACTGTCATGTTTTCATTTTCATTTACTTCCATGTATTTTTTTTTTTTTTTAATTCTTCTTCAGTTTCCTGGCTGACCCATTCATTCTTTACTAGGATGCTCTTTAACTTCCATGTATTTGTGGCCTTTCCAAATGTTTTCTTGTAGTTGACTTCAAGTTTTAAAGCATTGTGGTCTGAAAATATGCGTGGAATAATCTCGATCTTTTGGTACTGGTTGACACCTGACTTGTGACCCAGTATGTAATCTATTCTGGAGAATATGCACTTGGAGTGTACTTGAGAAGAAAGTGTATTCTGCTGTTTTAAGATGAAATGCTCTGAATATATCTGTGAAATCCATCTGGTCCAGTGTGTCATTCAAAGCCCTTGTTTCCTTGCTGATCTTTTTTGTAGATGATCTGTGTATTGCTGTGAGGTGTTAAAGTCCCCTACTATTATTGTATTATTATCAATGTATTTCTTTAATTTTGTTATTAATTATATAATTGGCTGCTTCCAAGTTAGGGGCATAAATATTTACAACTGCTAGATCTTCTTGTTGGATAGGCCCTTTTATTATGATAGAGTGTCCTTCTTCATCTCTTATTACAGTCTTTGGTTTAAAATCTAGTTTGATATAAGGATGGCTACTTTAGCTGTCTTTGGATGTCCATTGGCATGATAAATGGTTCCCCACCCCCCTCACTTTCTTTTTTTTTTTTAAGATTTTATTTATTTATTTGACAGAGAGAGACACAGTGAGAGAGGGACACAAGCAGGGGGAGTGGGAGAGGGTGAAGCAGGCTCCCCACTGAGCAGGCAGCCTGATGCAGGGCTCAATCCCAGGACCCTGGGATCATGACCCGAGCCGAAGGCAGACACTTAATGAGAGAGCCACCCAGGTGCCCCATCTACCCCCTCACTTTCAATCTGGAGGTGTCTTTGGGTCTAAAATAAATCTCTTATAGACAGCATATCGATGGGTCTTGTGTTTTTATCCTTTCTGATACCCTATGTCTTTTGATTGGAGCATTTAGTCTATTTACATTCAGAGTAATTATTGAAAGATATGAAGTGAGTGCCATTGTATTACCTGTAAAGTCACTGTTTCTCTAGATTATCTGTTCCTTTCTGTTCTTTGTTACTTTGGGACTCTCTCTTTGCTCAAAGGATCCCCTTTAATAATTCTTGCAGGGCTGGTTTAGTGTTCAGAAATTCCTTTAGTTTTTGTTTGTCGTAGAAACTCTTTATCTCTCCTTCTATTCTGAATGACAGCCTTGCTGGATAAAGTATTCTTGGCCTCATATTTTTCCCCTTTAGCATGTTGAATATATAATGCCAGTCCTTTCTGCCCTGCCAGGTCTCTATGGACAGGTCTGCTGCCAGCCTTATGTTTCTACCCTTGTAGGTTAAGGACCTATTGTCCTGAGCTGCTTTTAGGGTTTTCTCTTTATCTTTGAAATTTGCAAGCTTCAGTATTATATGTTGAGGTGTTGACCTATTTTTGTTGATTTTGAGGGGGGTTCTCTGGGCCTCCTGCACTTGAATGCCTGTTTCCTTCCACAGATTTGGGAAGTTCTCAGCTATAATTTGTTCAAATAAACCTTCTGCCGCTCTCTCTCCTCCTCCTCTTCTGGAACCCCTATTATTTGAATATTATTTTGCTTTATCAAATCATTGAGTTCTCGAATTCTTCCCCCATGATCCAGTAGTTGTTTTTCTTGCTTTTCCACAGCTTCCTTATTCTCCATCATTTTGTCTTCTATATCACTGACTCTGCCTCATTTATCCTAGCAGTTAGAGCCTCCATTTGGGACTGTATCTCAGTAATAGCATTTTTAATTTTGGCCTGATTAGATTCCTTTATTTCTTTTATTTTTATTTTTATTTTTTTAAAGATTTTCTTTATTTATTTGACAGAGAGAGACACAGCAAGAGAAGGATCACAAGCAGGGGGAGTGGGAGTGGGAGAGGGAGAAGCAGGCTTCCCGCTGAGCAGGAAGACCGATGCGGGGCTCTATCCCAGGACCCTGGGATCATGACTTGAGCCAAAGGCAGACACTTAACGACTGAGCTACCCAGGCACCCCTAGATTCTTTTAGTTCTACAGTGAAGGATTCTTTACTCTTTTCTATGTTTTCTCAAGCCCAGCTAGTATCTTTATAATCATTGTTTTGAATTCTAGTTCTGACATCTTAGTTATATCCATATTGATTAAATCCCTGGCAGTGAGTACTACTTCTTGTTCTTTCTTTTGGGGTGAGTTTCTCTATCTCATCATTTTGTTCAGAAAAGAATAGAAGAAAGAAAGAGAAAAGACAACAATAACAACCACAACAACAGAAAAAGAACAAAACAAACCAGAAAAAAACACAAAAATAGACTCAAAATGGATGGAAGACCTAAATGTGAGACAGGAATCCATCAAAATCCTACAAGAGAACATAGGCAGCAACCTCTTTGACCTTGGCCCCAGCAACTTCTTGGTAGACATGTCTTCAAAGGCCAGGAAAACAAAGGCAAAAATGAACTTTTGGGACTTCATCAAGATAAAAAGCTTCTGCACAGCAAAGGAAACAGTCGACTAAATTGAAAGACAACATACAGAGTGGGAGAAGATATTTGCACATGTCTTATCAGATAAAGGGCTGGTATCCAAGATCTATAAAGAAATTCTCAAACTCAACATCCAAAAAACAAATAATTCAGTCAAGAAATGGGCAGAAGACCTGAACAAACCCTTCTCCAAAGAAGACATACAAATGGCCAACAGACACATGAAAAAATGCTCCATATCACTCGGCATCAGGGAAATACAGATCAAAACCACAATGAGATACCACCTCACAGTGGTCAGAATGGCTAAAATGAACAACTCAAGAAACAACAGATGTTGGCGAGGATGTGGAGAAAGGGGAACCCTCTTACATTGTTGGTGGGAATGCAAACTGGTACAGCCACTCTGGAAAAGAGTGTGGAGATTCCTTAAAAAGTTAAAAATAGAGCTACCCAGCAATTGCACTACTAAGTATTTATCCAAAGGATACAAACATAGAGATTTGAAGGGGTACCTGCACCCCAATGTTTATAGCAGGAATGTCCACAATGGCCAAACAATGGAAAGACCTGAGATGTCCTCGACATGGATAAAGAAGTTGTGTACACACACACACACACACACACACACACACACACACAGGAATATTACTCAGCCATCAAAAAGAATGAAATCTTGCCATTTGCAAGGACGTGGATAGAACTAGAGGGTGTTATGCTAAGTGAAATAAGTCAGTCAGGGAAAGACAAATACCATATGATTGCATTCATATGTGAAATTTAAGAAAGAGAACAGATGAACATAGGGGAAGGGAAGGAAAAATAAAATAAGATAAAAGCAGAGAGGGAGGCAAACTGTAAGAGACTCAACTCTAGGGAACAAACTGAGTGTTGCTGGAGGGGAGGTGGATGGGGGAATGGGATAACTCGGTAATGGGCATTTAGGAGCACACTTAAAGTAATGAGCACTTAGTGTTGTATACAACTGATGAATCACAGAATTCTCCCTCTGAATCCTATAAAAAAACTGGAAATAATCCAGATATTCTTCAACAAATGAATTGTTAAATGTGGTGCAATGTAATACTACTGAGCAATAAAAAGGAGCAAACTATTGATATACTCAACAATCTGGATAAATCTCAAGAGAATTATACCACGTGGAAAAAAAGAAAAAACTTTTCCAAAGGTTTATACACTGTGTGATTACAAATACATAACATTTTTGAAATGACAAATTAGTGAAAAGGAGAACAGATGAGTAATGTCAGATGAGGAGGGAGCAGGGCTGGAAGGAAGTAAGTGTGGGTATAATAGTGCAACATGAAGGATTCTTGTGGTGATGGGAATGTCCTGCATTGACAGTGACTACATCGGTGTCAATATCCTGGTTGTGACGTGTGCTATCGTTTTACAGGTTAGGAAAACTGCGATTTCTCTGTTGTATTTGTTACAACTGCATGTGACCCTACAATTATCTCAAAATAAAATATTTAATAATAAAAAAACCCAAATGAATAATATTACAGCTTGGATTCTGTGTTGGTAAAAAAGAGTTAATATAAAGACAAGTTGGGATAATTATCAACATTTAAATATTTACTGTATGTGTTAGAAAATTGTATTTTATCAATATTAAATTTCCTGATTTTGACAATTGCCCTCACTTTATGTAAGAAAATTTCTTTGGTTTTAGGAGATGCATTGGATTATTATGGGTGGTGAATCTTGATATGCAATTTCCTCTCAAGTAGTTCAGCAACAAACAAAAGAACACTGATTTAAAATATATACATATAGGGTTTGTGTGTGTGTGCGCATGTGTACACAAGAGAAAAAAGTAATAAAGCAACTGTGCCACAATGTTAACAGTGAGTAAAGAGTATATGGGGTCATTGTAATATTTTTGTAACTTCTCTGTATGTTTAAATTTATTTTCCCAAAATAAAATATTTAATTAAAAAAAGTCCTCCATTAAGGCAACAAATTGCCAGAGGATAGAGAATAATTTAGGAAAGGTAACAGATGCCAATTCATAATCTGTTTTAGTTCTACCCTGAAATCCATGCCAGGAAATTGAAACTTAAGAGTTCTGTTTGCTTCAATTTATCTCCACTCACTCCTTAAAAGATTGTGTTTGCCCAAAGGAGTTCTATGGGAGAGATTCAATCTACACACCTAAAAAGAAAACTTGTAATTTATTTTTGGAACCATACAAAATAAAATAAAGTTTAAAAATAAAAAAAGCATATCTTGACAAAATGCAGAGGAAAATAGACAAGGGAAAGAGTTGTGGAGGAGAATGAGCAAACAAGTCACATGAAACCAGAAGTGTTTGTGGAGAAATGAGCTATGTGAAGTACTAATATATATTTTATTAGTCATTGATTTTTCCCCCTTTTTCTTAAAACACCACTTGCCCTTATCCCATGCAACAAAGCCTGTCCTTTTCCTAGAACAAAAATTAGCATCAGGTTCTATAAATTGTTCCTCAACTTGTACAAAGAGCTTTTCTCTAAAAGTAGCTTTCCACAGTAAAGGAGAACTAGATAATCCCATAAAGTCAGCCAAACGTCTTCCACTGTGACTAAATTTTTAAGCAGAATTTTCAAGTGAGGCAGTTAGGTATGGCTTCTTGTCTGGCACTTCAAATTAAAAAGGAAAAAGAGAAGGAAATCCATCCGCAATTTTCAGCGAAACCATGCAAGCTACAGAAAATGCTTCTTAGGGCACAAACTTTTTTTCTTTCTTTCTTTTTCTTCTTTCTTTCTTTCTCTTTTTCTTTCTTCCTTCCTTCCTCTTTTTTAAGATTTCATTTATTTATTTGAGAGAGAGTGAGAGAGAGCACAAGCTGAGGAGGGGCAGAGTGAGAGGGAGAACCAGGCTCCTCGCTGAGCAAGGAGCCGGTTGCAGGACTTGATCCCAGGACTCCAGGATCATGACTCCAGCCAAAGGCAGACGCTTAAGGGACTGAGCCACCCAGGTGCCCCCCAAACTTTCTTTTGAAGCAACTATTACGCAGTTTCAATTTAAACTCTTTCTTGCCTCGTTTTGAGAAATGTCAACCAATGCTTTCAGAGAGCACCATCTTGTTAGATCTTCCCATTTTAAGTTCTGAGGAATAAACAGTTTACTTTCTTTACCCTTTGTGCTCTCCTATTCACCATGTCTGTCCTCTTCTGCTGGCTCCGCAGAACAGCAGCAGAACAAAGGAATAAAGACTTTATACCTGTGTGCCACATTTCATTGAATCTACAAGTCATCGATTTTAAGATACACAATTTCAGAAATTACGAAAGACAAAATGTTATGTATACTATGAAACACCAAACGACTGTAATACATATCCTTTTTTTAATATTTAAATTCAGTTAGCCCACTTATAGTACATCATTAGTTTCACGTATAGTGTTCAATAATTTATCAGTTTCTATAACACTCAGTGCTCATCACATTACGTGCCCTCCTCAATGATGCATGATCATAAAAAGCCAGATAAAAAGACCCATGTATTCTTGGAATCGCAGGCAAAGGGCAAGTACCAGAAGCATCGCATACATCTTTAAAAGCCAAAATCCCCCCGCGGCTCGCTGGGTCTCCCGCGCTCCCGGGTGGGGGCGTGCATCGCTCCTCCTCCCCGCGCGCCGAGGTAGCGGCGCAGCCCGCCTCTCGCTGAGTTTCACTTTCCATTCAATGGGAAACGAAAGCTGGGCGGCCGCGGTGGGTGGGCGGGGCCTGAGCCAACCGGGGAGGAGCGGCCTGCGATCTAGCGCTAGGCCAGATGACTGGAGGACCCAGCCGCAGCTCCGCGGCGCTTGTGCATTCTCCGCCGAGCTCGGTGCCAGCAAGGTTAGAGAAGCTTTTTCTGAGTTTCCCTAACATCGAACTTCGCAGAGGAGGTTTGACGCTTCCGTGGAAATTGAGGCAAGTTTGGTGTTAATTTTGGAAGCTTTCTTTCCAGGGAAGACATCCTAGGGGGCTTTGCTCAGATGCCACCTGGGCAATCAAGGAATTTATTTGGATTTTGCAAATTATAATAATGGTCTATATTCATTACATACATATATTGGACCCATGATTTTTTTGCAACCTGATATATTTATTTGGACTTCTTGCGTTTTGTTTTTAATTTAAAAAGAAATTCCAAAAGTGTTGCAACCTTGTAAAAAATTTTGAAAAAAATGCAGACAGATGAGTAGAGTAGAAACCGAAATTTCTCTTACTCCTCAATTCAGTATCATTTTTCTGTATACTTTACCAGAAATTTTCATCCATACAAGTCATTAAAATTATTTTGTAATTTGCCTTTTCCCACTTAACAGTATATGATGGACCTCTTTTCATTGCAAAACACATAGATATGTCAACCTCATTTTTAAAAAATTGATGTATAATATGGCAAGTACATCATTTATTTAAATAATTCGTAAGCATTTATGTTGTTTCTAGTTTTTACTGGTATAGATGCAGCACTACACGTTTATGTACACATTCACGTGAATATATTGTGAAAAATTCTTAGAAGTGGAATTGCTGGGTCAGTGAGCATATATATTGAGAAATTTGAAAGATTTTGTCAAATTGTGCAAATCAGAGTGTTTTAGTCTTAATCCCCCTCCAACCTCCTCTCCTTTTTTTTCCTGGAAGAAAGCTAAATTTAGATGTTTAAACATAAAACTTCATTCTATGACTCTTGAAAATCTGGGTTCAAAGTGTTTGAAAATTAAAACAGTGGCTGTAACTGCATGTTTTATAGCTTTGAGGTAGTTATACTTTGAAATTGTTTCAGAAAACAAGGCAAATTATTTGTATTTTATTTATTTTTATTTTATTTTTATAACTATTATTATTATTTATTTTATTATTATTATTTTTTTTTTGAGGGGGGAGAAGGCCACCAGAAGAGAGAGAGAGAATCTTAAGCAGGCTCCATGCTCAGCGCAGAGCCTGACCCGGGGCTCAATCTCAGGACCCTGCAATCATGACTTGAGCCAAAATCAAGAGTCGGACACTTAACCAACTGAGCCACCCAGGCGCCCCTTAAACAAGGCAAATGTTTTAAAACATTTAAAAACATTTCTTTTTAGTGTTATGTAGTGGCAGAGTGAGGCGGGAGGAGGGTGTTTAAATCTAGATATCTAGGCTATCTAACGTGTTCATAGGAACAAAATGGGTAGAATAACATAGGTATACAGTTCCATCTTTATTTATGGAGCACTATTAAAGAACTAAAAAAAACCGCTTTTTGTTTTGTTTTTCCTTTTTCACTATTAAAAATGTGTTGTGCTTTTGGCACTTCTATTTTTTTAAATTTTTTAAATTTTTAATTTTTTATTATTATGTTCAGTTAGCCAACATATAGTATGTCATTAGTTTTTGATGTAGTGTTCAAGGATTCATTAGTTGCATATTATACCCAGTGCTCATCACAACACGTGCTTCTGGCACTTTTACACAATGATGGGCTTGCAAAGGGGAAATACTTAACATGTACACAGCCTCAGAAGGTAAGTCCTAATGCCTTCCACATGGGCTGTTTCTTTTAGAGAGAGTAGTCCCAAGATTCATTCCCTCTTATTTGGGGTTTCATCTGGTATGTTCTAATCTGTGTACAGAGCACATTACCATTACTCAAGAAACATACAACAAATGATTAAAGATGAAGTCTAAATTTGTTGTTGCCATGATGGGTTGGATTTGAAAGACTGTGCTGCGAGGTGGTTTGTATCATGTTCTAGGCATGTTAATTTTGTTCCTCTTAGGGCATTTAAAGACAATCAGTTTTCTTTATGGAGAGTCCAGTTGTGGGTAAAGAGCTCAGCTAGCGACCCAGGCCACCCAGGTTTCCTGCATCACATTTTTTGCTCTTTCTTGGAAGACCCTGATTGATTCTGTCGCTACAGTGATGGTGGACTTAGACCTGCTTCTATCATTCACATCTACTTATTTTAAGGGTAAAAATTTGGGGAAGGTTGGGAGCTAGGTTGGTTTAGTTCTTTGGAACCAAAAAGCATTTAAAAAATAATAGACTATTTTTAGAGCAATTTTAGGTTTACAGCAAATTTGAGTGGGAAGTACAGAGTTCCCATATACCCTATCTCTCCCCCCACCTTCATCTCAACCATTATCAATATCTGGCACCAGAGTGGTATATTTGCTGCAGTTGATGAGCCTACACTGATAAATCATTATCATCAAAAGTTCAGACTTTACAATGGGGTTCACTCTTGGTGTTATACATTATATGAGTTTTGACAAATGTATAATGACGTGTATCCACCATTATAGTATCATACAGAAGAATTTCAGTGCCCAAAAAATCCTCTTTTGGAGCCAGTTTTTTGAGTCAAGGCTTGAGTTTGGAAATTCAGCTTCCTTGGAATAAAACCATCCTTTTTTCTTTGGTGTGTGCCTATCACCACCTGCTTAGCTCAACTGCATGTTCTCTGCCAACTCTGTCTTTCTCCATCCTTAGATCTCTAGGTTTCATTTTCCTTCCTTTTGTAGCCACACCTACCTGTTTCCCCTTTGTGATCAGCTCCGAAGATTTTCCGTTTGGAATCTGGCCTGCCAGCCTACCCAAATGATACTCTCCACTGGGTTTTACTGCTGCTATATTTGGCTGACATGAGTAGTTTTGAGGGTTTTTTTTTTTTTTTTTTTTAAGATTTTATTTATTTGCCAGAGAGAGCACGAGAGAGAGTGAGAGCACAAGCCAGCAGAGCTGCAGGCAGAGGGAGAGGGAGAAGCAGGCTTCCTGCTGAGCAGGGAGCCGGATGCGGGGCTTGATCCCAGGACCGTGGGATCATGACCTAAGCTGAAGGCAGACAGACGCTTAACCAACTGAGCCACCCAGGCATCCCAGTTTTGAGTCTTGATAGAGTACAGAACAATGTATCTGGAAAACACAGGCTGGTCCTTTTCTACTCTGTTTCATCAGATTTCCCTCAGTGTTGTCTTAAAATCCTATTTCTTGCTCATGGAATTACCAACTGCCATCATTTCTCTCTTAGTTTAACCTTTCAGGCTGAGCCTCATAAGACTATGAGATTGTTTTTATTTATTTATTTAATTTATTAAGAGACTATTTATTAAGACTGTTTATGACTACTGAAAATAAATACTAAGTAAAAGAGGTTATTATCTGAGTCATTTAACATGATTTATTAATATATGCCACTTATATACTTAGGTGTTTCCCAACTTCCAATTTTCACCTTTGCTTCATATCTTATAAAAGAATTAAAAAGGAATTTGAACAGTTCTTCTCATCCCTAATTTGTTAATTTTTTGGATCTTGAAATAGGAACACTATTGCCCTAATTTGTTAATTTTTTGGATCTTGAAATAGGAACACTATTGCCAACACTTAAGGTTCCCTTAAGAGATATTAAATCTATCCCCTACATGAATTACTGCTTATTTAAAAATTGCATATTAGTTAATTACAAGAAGTTTGGAAATTAAGAGAAATAATAAAAAAATGAAAAGAGTGATTTGTAATCCCACTAATGAGAGTTACTTTTTAATGACATTTTTGGTATATTTCATCCCAGTCTTTCTTCTCTCTCTCTCTCTCTGTAGTTATATTATGTTTTAAAAAATTAGGTTCATACCATATGATTTTTTTATAATTTCTTTTTTTATTCAATGAAATGTTATAGTCATTTCCCCATCTTTCTTACTCTAAAATGATTGTAATGTCACCATAGTATTTCATTTTATGAGTGTGTCATAATTTACTTATCTTTTATTGTTGCATTTCCTTTTTTTTTTTTTTTGCCATTGTAAATAGTGCTTCAGCTCTTGAATTTGAAAGCATCCTTTTATTTTTTGGGAGTTGACAACAACAAAAAAATCCTCTTTGAAAAATCATCTAGTGTTAATTAAGGAGGAACAAAAAGATATTTAAAAGAATAGACAAAATGGTAATGGAATGATTTCACCCCATTTTCCTAAATGCTGCACTTTTCCTCATCAGTATTTCATTTTATTTGTAAAACACTTAAGGAAAAGAGGCCGTAAAAGTGCATCTCTTACATAGAGCTTTATATGTATCTCTGATTATTTTTCATTTATTAAGTTTTAATTTTAATTCCAGTATAGTTAACATACAGTGTTTTATATTAATTATAGGTGTACAGTATAGTGATTCAATCATTCCATACATCATCCAGTGCTCATCATGACGAGTGCACTCCTTAATCCCCATCACCTATTTCACCCATTGATTATTTTTTTAATTTAGTATTCATTGGTACTCTTTCAGCTACACAGAAAGCCTTTTCAAACTAATTTTAAAAACAGCAGAGGAGGGGCATCTGGGTGGCTCAGTTGGTTAAGTGTCTCCCTTCAGCTCAGGTCATGGTCTCAGGGTCCTGGGATAGTATCAGAGTATGAAAATGGACATAGTTTTTTTTTTATTATTATATTCAATTAGCCAACATATGGTACATCATTAGTTTTTGATGGAGTGTTCAACAATTCATTAGTTTTTAAAAGGAAAATGTGATTCTGCTACCAAAAGGAGGGGCAGTGGGCTGGCATAAATGACAGATGTTCACTATGATCATTGTTGAGGTTGTGATAAATGTTGCCAAATTTGTGTCAAGGCTGGCTATAGCAGCTTTTACTCCCAATGCCAGAGTATGGAATGCTTGTGCAGTGGAAGTATGGAAAGCTGATTGGTGCTGCTAGACCTGGACCAAGAGCGTTCTATCTTCCATATCTCCATAAATAAGCAACATAAGGTTTTCACTAATGACTTCCTTAAATGCAAATGAAGCAACCAGGAAATCGTGCACTTTTAGGGAAACTAATACAGAAGATTCTTCATGAAACTAATTAAAGGTTGTTGTCTTGCATTGAAACCTGTATGTCACTGGTCAACCCTTGACATCCTAAGCTTCTTTAGTACTTGTTGTCTAGAACATCTTCTCAAACTTTAATGCATATATAGATAGCCAGGAATCTTGTGAAAATGCAGATTTAATTCAGTAGGTCTGCAGTGGGGCCTAATATTCTGTCTTTTTAATAGACTTCCAGGTGATGCTGATGCTGCTGGCCCAGAGACCTGCTTTTCTTTTCTTTTTTAAAAGTTTTTAATTTAAATTCGATTTAGTTAACATATAGTAT
This sequence comes from Phoca vitulina, assembly GCF_004348235.1. Taxonomy (NCBI): domain Eukaryota; kingdom Metazoa; phylum Chordata; class Mammalia; order Carnivora; family Phocidae; genus Phoca; species Phoca vitulina. The sequence continues at coordinate 92,802 of NW_022589762.1, read as the reverse complement.
ATTATTAGTTTCAATATATAGTATATTATTATTTTCAGGTAGTTATTCATCAGTTGCATATGACACCCAGTGCTCATTACATCAAGTGCCTTCCTTAATGCTTATCACCCAATCACTGCATCTTCCCCCCCCACCTCCCCTCCAGCACCCTCAATTTGTGCCCTAGAGTTAAGAGTCTCTTATGGTTTGCCTCCCTCTCTGTTTTTATCTTATTTTATTTTTCCTTCCCTTCCCCTATGTTCATCTGTTCTGTTTCTTAAATTCCATATATTAGTGAAATCATATGGTATTTCTCTTTTTCTGACTGACTTATTTTGCTTAGTATAATACTAATTCCATCCACGTTGATGTAAATGGTAAGTATTCTTTTTTGATGGTTGAGTAATATTCCATTGTATATATATATACTACTTCTTTATCCATTCATCTGTCGATGGACATCTCGGCTCTTGCCATTGTTTGGCTACTGTGGACATTGCTGCTATAAACATTGGGATGTATGTGCCCTTTCGAATCACTATGTTTGTATCCTTTGGATAAATACCTAGTAGTGTAATTGCTGGGTCATAGGGTATCTCTATTTTTAACTTTTTAAGGAACCTCCACACTGTTTTCCAGAGTGGCTGTATCAGTTTGCATTCCCACCAACAGTGTAAGAGGGTTCCCCTTTCTCCACATCCTCACCAACATCTGTTGTTTCTTGAGTTGTTCATTTTAGCCATTCTGACCACTGTTAGGTGGTATCTCATTGTGGTTTTGATCTATATTTCCTTGATGCCGAGTGATGTGGAGCATCTTTTCATGTGTCTGTTGGCCATTTGGGATGTCTTCTTTGGAGAAATGTTCATGTCTTCTTCCCATTACTTGACTGGATTATTTGTTCTTTGGGTGTTGAGCTTGAAAAGTTCTTTATAGATTTTGGATACTAGCCCTTTATCTGATTTGCCATTTGCAAATATCTTCTCCCATTCTGTATGTTGTCTTTCAGTTTAGTCGACTGTTTCCTTCGCTGTGCAAGAGCTTTTTATCTTGATGAAGTCTCAAAAGTTCATTTTTGCTTTTGTTTCCCTTGCCTTTGGAGACGTGTCTAGCAAGAAGTTGCTGGGGCCGAGGTCAAAGAATTTGCTGCCTGTGCTCTCCTCTAGGATTTTGATGGACTCCTGCAGAGACCTGCTTTTCTAAGTAGCAAGATTTAAGACCAGTGGTTCCCAATATTTTAACAAAACAAAAAATCAGGACCCACCCCCTCAAAATAATAATTGGTCTTTTAGTATCCATTATTTGAGAAAACACATTGAAAATTACTATACATTCAGAAAAACTTTTACATGAGGTTGTGTTTTTGTAGTCATGACAGCATCTGCCTACATTTTGGCACCTTTTGGCAGAACACTAAAGAGCTGAGTTAAAATCAATATTTGGTTACAGTTGAGCCATCTGCCCCTCATCTTTACTTAAATGTGCACCAATTTCAGTATCTTCATTGGAATAGAAGGACGGGAGGACCTTATAGCAGGTATCAATGAGAAATATTTGTATTCTCAAGAGGACTTTTAGTTTGGTTATTTCAGTAGTTTCCAGTGAACAAACTGAAGGCACTAAGTTCTGTAAACTATAGCATTAGGCTTTTTTTTGTGTGATTAGAGTAGCCTTCTAAGCACATAATGTCTACCGTTCCATAGTGTTTGGACATCTCATGTGAGTCCAACAGAACAATTCCAAAATCTCTTTGGTATCAAGTAGTGTGCTCTTGACTGATGAAGAACTGCTGTCTTTCTCCTTTGGCCAGAATTTCTGTTACATTCTTCTGTGCTATAATTACTTTCTGAACACATACTGAAGGATATGAGCAAATCACTGTATCCGGGAGAGACTACATAACTTGCCAGTCCTGTGGTAAAGTAAAAATGTGGGGCTCCTTGTTAAAAATTATTAAGAATTTCAAGTCTATAACAAGGCAAGCATTAAACCAAGCCTGGGCTCTCCTGAGCACAGGTCTCTGCAACTACACAGTTTGCACACTCATGAAGCTGGTCCTGACTGTATGTTTGTGATTCCTAAACCATTCATAGCCTTCACCTTGTTTGTTCCACTGTTTCTGGCATTGACATTTTAAAAACTGTTTTTTCAGTCCATAAATATTTTTTCAATCAGATTTGCAAGGAGAGAATCCTGGCTGAATTCACCATTAATCCACCATGCTCTTAAATTTAAAAAAGACTCTGGTTGTTTCTGCCTGTTCAGATAGATACCTGATGTACATGATATAGAAATGGCACATTTAAAATTGCCAGTTTTTTTGTGTGTGGCCAGCAGAATATAATTCAGGAAAATTATTTTTAGGGGAATATTTTCTTTATTTAAATTAACATATAATGTATTACTTGTTTCAGGGGTACAGGTCTGTGATTCATCAGTCTTATACCATTCACAGCGCTCACCATAGCACATACCCTCCCCAGTGTCCATCACCCAGCCACCCCATCCCTCCCACCCCCCTCCACTCCAGCAACCCTCAGTTTGTTTCCTGAGATTAAGAGTCTCTTATGGTTTGTCTCCCTCTCTGGTTTCATCTTTTTCATTTTTCCCTCCCTTCCCCTATGATCCTCTGCCTTGTTTGTCAAATTCTACATATCAGTGAGATCATCTAATAATTGTCTTTCTCTGATTGACTTATTTCGCTTAGCATAATACCCTCTAGTTCCATCCATGTCATTGCAAATGGCAAGATTTCATTTTTTTGATGGCTGCATAATATTCCATTGTCTATATATACCACATCTTCTTTATCCATTCATCTGTTGATGGACATCTAGGCTCTTTCCATAGTTTGGCTATTGTGGACATTGCTGCTCTAAACGTTGGGGTGCACGTACCCCTTCGGATCACTACATTTGTATCTTTGGGGTAAATATCCAGTAGTGCAATTGCTGGGTCATAGGTAGCTCTATTTTCAACTTTTTGAGGAACCTCCATACTGTTTTCCAGAGTGGCTGCACCAGCTTGCATTCCTACCAACAGTGTAGGAGGGTTCTAGGGGCATATTTTCCAGAGCAGTGTCCCTAAGAGTCATAGTTTGGACAATTCTTAGAAGTTTCATTTCCAACTATCAAATTGAGTGACAGTCTAAAGCAATCATTTGGATAACAGTTTTTAGCTTTCATAAATAGACTAAACACTTCAGGGCTGTGTGCTTGATCCAGTTTGTGTAGTATGTGATCTTTGAAGTTTGACTAGTGAGAACAAACTGTGTTATGGGTACCCCATTAGTCTCTAAACTTTTCTTCTTTTTTTTTTTATTTTAAAATATTCTTTATCATACCTGGATTGAGGGATGATTTATTACTGACTTTTTAGTATATGTATTTGGAATTTTTCACCTCATGATAATTTTAGGTTGTAATGTTGACATTCTGCTTTTAATTCATCTTCATAAGATGTAAAGAATTTACAAATAGGATCTTTTTCTTGAAAGACTAATGACATTGGGAATAAGTAATTAAAATTTAAATACAATTCTTAATAATAAGTATAAAAGTGAAACAGTACCATTGGAAAGATGTAGCTGATTCAGATATGAAATGGAAAGGTGTATCAAAAATAAAAAATGATTGGGGCACCTGGGTGGCTCAGTCAGTTAACTGAGTCTGACTTCGGCTCAGGTCATGATCCCAGGGTCCTGGGATCGAGCCCTGCATTGGGCTCCCTGCTCAGTGGGGATTCTGCTTCTCCCTCTGCTGCCCTCTCTCTCTGTCAAATAAATAAATAAATAAAATCTTTAAAAAAGAATAAAAAAATACAATTCTTAAAGATTATTTTATAAAGCATAGAAGTGATACATTCTTAACTTTATTAGTTGAAATTACTTTTTAATTTAATAAACTTAATAAACTATTTAGCAAATTTATTCTCTTTAATATATGTATTAATTTTCAATTTCTTCTCCTTTTTTTAAGATTTTAAAATAATAGTTTTATACATAAAAGTATGGCCCAAACTATCCATTTTTGCAACATTTAACTTTTGCAGTAAAAATTATGCACTTATATCTCAACATATAAAGTATATGAGATTTTCTGCTCTTAATTATGTGTGTAGTATTTGCAACTGCATATTCAGATAAGAACAGCTAATCCACGTGACCTCCCTTTTTGTTACACTGATTATATATGCTTGTAACCAAAGTGATCACTTGATCATGCACAAGTCCAAGGACACCAGAAATGCCACTGAAGTGTGTTTTATTAACTGGACTTTCAAAGGCTGAGGCCAGAGTTGAAGCCAAGGAGCAGATCTTGGCTAAATAATGACATTGAAACCACACTTTGGGCTTTTCTACTTCATCTGAAAAATTTAAGTCTTCCTATAATGTTTAGAATTCTTCTGGATACAGTGCCACTTTCACTGAGTGTCCTGGCCATAGGTAGGAGTGACTGATCTTTCCATATGCTTTAGGGTTTTCATATTATGTCTTTTATTTTATGTTGTTTAATGTGTGCTCGTTTTTATTTACTTGGTACACGGCTTGGCAGTCTTTCTTCAGCTCATTTCTACCTGGATATTCTTTACATATTCCACTGGGGGACAGTGCCTACATACCCAAACTTAGTTTGGCTTCTTTATTTTTTTCACTAGAAGACACTACAGTAAGAGTTTTGTGACAGCACATCTCCGTGTGTGTGTGTGTATAAGATTTATTTATTTATTTGACAGAGGGAGAAAGAGAGAGAGAGCGCACAGCAGGCAGAGCTATAGGCAGAAGGAGAGCAAGAAGCAGGCTCCCTATTGAGCAGGGAGCCCGATGTGGGACTCGACCCCAGGACCCTGGGATCATGACCTGAGCTGAAGGCAGACACTTAACCGACTGAGCCACACAGGCGCCCTAGCACATCTCCCTTTAAGGACTCCTCATCATAGTCAGTTAAAACTGAGTGTTTTAATAAACAAAGTGACTTGTTATAAGTTCAGATTTGTCATTAGTATTAGTTCTGCCTTAACTGCTTGAGCTGTGGCATGAACTCTGTGCGGAGAGAATGATTATTTTTGGCCTATGTTAGACCATGTCTTCCTCAGACCATTAGCCTTGACTCCAAGTTCCAATTAATTACTTAATTAATTAATTACAAAACCCTTAGGAAACCCCTTCACCCCCAAACTAGACTTTTCCTAGCAATAACACAGTAACATGCTCTTCACTTGTTTCATCCCTCTGCCTCCCCATCAGAGGTCAGTCATCACCTGATCCTTGTGGTTTTCATTATTTATTTAAAGAGCTTTATTACACACATATATACTGTTGCCTAAACAACATAATATTCCATTTTCCTTGAGTCTGAATATATTTTGATATATATATTATTTTTCTAAGAGTCACCATATTGTGACATGTGCTATAGTTCCTTCAAATGCAACTGATGAATATTATTTCATTGTATAAATTTATTATAGCTTATGCACCCATTCTTCTGTCCATTGGGTTGAGTGCTTGGATTTTTTCCATGTCTTTGCTATTATAAATAGTACCACTAAGAACATTCTTATATATGTCTCCAGGGACATGTAAGAATTTCTGTTGGAATTTTTGGGTTGAAGTTAAGTGAATGTTTAACTTTTTTTAAAATTTAAATTCAATTAGCCAAGGTATAGTACATCACTGGTTTTTTATATAATGTTCAATGATTCATCAGTTCAGTATAACACCCAGTGAATGTTTAACTTTACAAGATGATGCCAAATTGTTTTGCCAAGTGATTGTACCATTTTACACCCCTCTCCTGATAGTATATAAATGATCCTATTTATCTACATCCCCTCCAAAACTTTGTTCAGTCAGAATTCTTAATTGTTGCGAACTGAATAGTATAAAATGGTATCTCATTGTGGTCATGATTTGCATTTCCCTGACTACTAGTGACAGTTACTTTTTATAAAAATTATAATTTTGGAACGTTCACATTTTATTCTAGTCCTAGTTTGGACTCACCTATGCAAATTTGCTTATATAATCCTTTGTACACTTTTCCCCACATTCTCCTCCCCCAACCACTGATCTTTTTGCATATCACCTGCCTTGCCTCAAGGTGCCCCTTATTTCAAACCATACCCTTTCTTCTTTAATAAATAATTCCTAAAAAAACACAAACCAAAACCAAATAAACTCAATTCCAGACTCACTTATTTTTTCCATGAAAACCTGTCCTTGTAAACATCAGTGAACTTAGGTTATTTCATTTAACCACTGAGTCCTGATGGGTCACTCACACCGCACTGGTCAGTGTATAAACTAGTGCAAGGCATTTAGCAACATTATTAAGAATAAGCTTTGTACACTTGGACCTTGTAATTACATTTCTTTTTTTTTAATTTAAAACAAAAAGAAATAAAAGGTATTCAGATTGGCAAAGAAGAAGTCAAACTCTCTCTTTTCGCAGATGACATGATACTTTATGTGGAAAACCCAAAAGACTCCACCAGCAATTCAGTAATGTGGAGGCAGACACTTTCAATGTGGATACAGTGCCACTTTCACTGAGTGTCCTGGCCATAGGTAGGAGTGACTGATCTTTCCATATGCTTTAGGGTTTTCATATTACTAGAACTCATCCAGCAATTCAGTAATGTGGCAGGATACAAAATCAATGCACAGAAATC
>NW_022589762.1:74411-85751 GCF_004348235.1 Phoca vitulina | reverse complement strand
TTGTGGAACATAAGGAATAGCATGGAGGACATTAGGAGAAGGAAGGGGAAAATGAAGGGGGGAAAATCAGAGGGAGAGATGAACCATGAGAGACTATGGACTCTGAGAAACAAACAGGGTTTTAGAGGGGAGGTGGATGGGGGGATGGGTTAGCCCGGTGATGGGTATTAAGGAGGGCACGTACTGCATGGAGCACTGGGTGTTATATGAAAACAATGAATCGTGGATCACTACATCAAAAACTAATGATGTATGGTGACTAACATAACAAAATAAAATTTAAAAAAATTAAATTAGCCAACATACAGTACATCATTAGTTTCAGATGTAGTGTTCAATAATTTGTCAGTTGTGTATAACACCCAGTGCTCATCACATCACGTGCCCTCTTAATGCCCATCATCCATTGTAATTACATTTCTAAGAATCTATCCTAAAGCTTGATTTAACGTCTGGTTCTTTCTGATGGTCAGATAAACTAGAGGGCTGCAAATTTATTGGCATGGAGACAGGGGAACAACTGAGGAAATCTTTCATATATGCCGCTGAGTGGAGAGAAGGGAGACATGGAGAAGACAATATAATTTATGCTTCCCAGCTTAGACCTGGGCACAGGACTGAGAACCCTGGACAGAGAGCAGCTGCAGGCAGAAGTTGAAGCCCTTTCAGAAGGAATTCAGTGAAATCCAAGGGCACAAGGCAGTGGGAGGAGCTGGGCATGTGTCCCACTTCCACATCAAGCCCCTACTTGGAAATAGGAGGGAACCTTAATTCATTGATTGTTTTACCTTGCATTGCCTTGCAGGTACTCAGTGGATACTCTGGTGTGGTGGTGGCAGGGTGCAGTTGTTGTCACCTTGTTCCAAAACACATGAGAGACTCCTCCTGAGATTCCAAAATATGCTTTGGAGCATTTACGGTTGGCTGAAGTCTGTGTTGTCAGGAGAAAGTAAAAGAGTAGGGGGATTTTGGGGACGCCTGGGTGGCTCAGTCGTTGGGCGTCTGCCTTCGGCTCAGGTCATGATCCCAGGGTCCTGGGATCGAGTCCCACATCGGGCTCCTTGCTCGGTGGGGAGCCTGCTTCTCCCTCTCCCTCTGCTGCTCCCCCTGCTTGTGCTTTCTCTCTCTCTCTGTGACAAATAAATAAAAATCTTTAAAAAAAAAAGAGTAGGGGGATTTTGTTTTATGTGGTTAATATGACCTCATTTATAGCTAAGTTTTGTTGTGTCCATGGACCTTTAGTTTGCATGAGGGACATCAAATAGGTAGAGAAAAGTTTTATGCCTAAAAATGTTCACTATAGTGTATTTGTTACAATTGTAAAAAATTGAAAAATAACCAGAATAGTCCACAAATTTTTATTGCTACATCAGTAATCAAAAGGTATTTATAAAGAGCTTGGGAAAATTTGTTATAATGTGAAATGAGAAAAACAGTAAAATATCAGCCATGTCAAAAATATTTAGGAAAAAGTACACCTGGGTGGCTCAGTTGGTTAAGCATCCACTTCTTGATTTCAGCTCAGGTCATGATCTCAGGATCGTGGGATCGAGCCCCAAGTGGAACTCTGTGCTGACTGTGGAGCCTGCTTGGGGTTCTCTCTCCCTCTCCCACTATTATTTCCCTGCTCTCTCTCTCTCAAAAAAAATGTATATATATATATATGTGTGTGTATATATATATATATATGTGTGTGTATATATATATATATATATATAGGAAAAAAGATTGATACATACCAAGTAGTGGTTATCCTTAGGTCCTGGGACAATGAGTGATTAATATTTTCTTCATTTTACATTTCTGCATTTTACAAATATTCTCCATAAGTCAGCATTATTTGAAAAATAACAACCTTAAAAATTATAATAAAAATCTTAAAAAAATACATATATTTCTTTGCTTGGTGGGTATTTGTGTATGTACAAGGGGACTGTTTTCTCTAGGAACACCAGTGATTTCTCTTTCCAGCTGCCACGGTAATTCTCCAGAATACATAATTCAGTGGGACACATTTGAATGCTTCCACTTGATTAAAATGAATATCTAGAAGGAATCACAGGCTTCAGCTTTAGAATGTAAACAAGAGATCTCACCCTCCAACCACCATTCAATTCCTTTCTATACTCTCTCTTTCAAGGGCTAGCCCAGCTTCTGCTTACAGACAAATTAGTGCTGCTGGAGTTGGCTTGCTGGCTGTGAGAAAGTTCTTTATTTTGAAATGAAATCTATTTCTTAGTAGTTTTCACACATTAGGTAGTTTGACCTCCCCTACCCTCATGCCCCAAACACAAGAAATCTAAGTAAATCTAATTATGTCTCTTCCACATGATAGCCTTTTATGTATTTGAAAACATTAAGTCCTTATTCTTTCATGTGTTCATTCATTCATTCAATGCTTATTTATTGAATGCCCACAAATGCTCTGTGCAAAGTGTAATGGAAGCAGTTGAAGAAACAAACTCCCTGCCTTCCAGATGCTCACAGTTTAGGGTCTCAGGTCAGATGTTGAAACTCTGAGATGTGTATGCAGGAGGTTAGTGGGGAGTACCCTTGGGAACAAGAGGTGAGCAAAACAGGGACAGGCAGAGGGAAGAGCTGCCAAATAGATGCAACAGAGGCCTCGGCTGATCTTAAGGGGAGTTCTGGGGCTTGCTGACCCTTCAGAGCTATTTCACCTTAAGGCAAGGTGGTAAGATTTTTATACCCACTATTGTCCAGTCATTGGATAGGGATAAATTTCTTTCCAAGGGTAAATTACTGGACAGGGACTCAGTGGGGAGCTGTCAACCAGTGCTCCCTTCAGCCTGAGAAATCGTGTTGGTCCTGCAGGAAGAGTGTGTGCGGTGCATCACTATCCTGTACAAGTGGAGAGATAGCTATTTCCCACAACAGAATATAGCAAACCAGTTATTTGACTAGCTCTGAGTACAAAGTGCATGGACACATAGACAACATGTAGGCTCACCTGAGGAGCCAGGACAGGCTTTCCAGGAAGTCAAGGGTATGGATAGCAAGGAGAGTGCTTGTGAGCAGTCTTTAGGTGGTAGAATTGACAGTCCTCAATGATTGTTTGGGCCTGGGAGTGAGGAGAAAGGAGACACCCAAGTTTCTGGTCTGGACCCCCTTGGTGCCTGTTGTGCTATTTGCCAGAGTAGAGAACCTGCGGGAAAGAGTTTTATGGCAGTCTGCTCTGAAGAAGAAAAAAATGGAAACATGTGGGACAAAGGTAAGGAGTGTCTAGCCTAGTTGTCATTTCTAGCCCTAGAGCTTTATAAGCCAAACATTTCTTTCAGTCTAAGACTTGTCTGTTTTTGTTTTTGTTTTTAATTTTGTTAGTTAACATACAGTGCAGTAGGGGCACCTGGGTGGCTCAGGCGGTTAAGTGTCTACTTTCAGCTCAGGTCATGATCCTGGAGTCCTGGGATCGAGCCCCACATCAGGCTCCCCTGCTCAGCAGGGGGCCTGCTTCTCCCTCTATTCCTCACCCCACTCTTGTGCTCTCTCTCACTCTCTCTCTCTTTAAAAAAAACATACAGTGCAGTATTGGTTTCTGGAATAGAATTCAGTGATTTATCACTTACATACAACCTGGTGCTCATCACAAGTCCTCCCTCCCTCCCTCCCTCCCTTCCTTCCTTCCTTCCTTAATTTTTAATTTAAATTCCATTTAGTTAACATATAGTATATTATTAGTTTGAGGGTAGAATGTAGTGATTTATCAGTTGTATATAATACCCAGTGCTCATTACATCAAGTGCCCTCCTTAATGTCCATCATCCAGTTACCCCATCTCCCCACCCACCTCCCCTCCAGCAACCCTGTTTGTTTACTATAGTTAAGAGTCTCTTATGGTTTGCCTCTCTGTTTTTGTTTTTGTTTTTTTTTTAAGATTTTATTTATTTATTTGACAGAGAGAGAGAGAGAACAATCAGGGGGAGCTGTGGAGGAAGAGGAAGAAGCAGGCTCACCACCGAGCCGGGAGCCAGATATGGGGTCAGATTCCAGGACCCTGGGATCATGGCCTGAGCCAAAGGCAGACGCCCAACCGACTGAGCCACCCTGGCGCCCCTCCATCTCTGTTTTTATCTTATTTTATTTTTCCTTCCCTTCCCCTATGTTCATCTGTTTTGTTTCTTAAATTCCACATATAAGTGAGATCATATGGTATTTGTCTTTCTCTGATTTATTTCACTTAGCATAATACACTCTAGCTCCATCCACATAAGACTTGTCTCTTTGGAATCAGAACTCACATGAATATGCTTTCCCTCTTCCCTTATCCTTACCTACCTGTGGTGTGTTTTCACAGAACTCCCACCAAAGCTGACTCATATGAGCTCTTCCTGGAAGTGTGCAGTCCTGAAGACAGGCCGGGCAGCCAGTGGCCTAGGGATTTTGGAATGATCTCTAATGAGTCAGGTGTTGGGGTCCCTGAGGAAATTTTCCAGTGCATCCTGGCTGTCTCAGCATTTCTCAGCAGAACCCATTGAGAAGAAGGAAGAGAACAACATGAAGAGGAAGAAGGAGCAGCTAAAGGAGCGCCTCAGTGCCTGGGACTGTCCTCATGGTCATTAGATCCCTCACATCTTTCTCTTTTTGCTGCATAGAAATGCTTTGCTCACCCACTGTACTCCGAAACAGCAGAGCTTTGTGGTTAATGACTCCTGATTTCTTATGCCTCCATTTCTGCATCTGTAAAATGGGAATAATCATAGTACTGAGCACATAGGGTTGTTGGGAGGGGTAAGTGAGATAATCTGTGGAAAGTGCTTCAAATTAATGCTTGGCTTCTAGCAGCAGCCAGCATTAGTTTCTGTCTTTACTGTTACACCTGTGTGCTAGGATGTCCTAGAGGCAAGGTGCTTCTGATTCAGGAGCCGAAATCTGTGATTACTTGCTGTCCCTGGATTTTTTTTCATCTTAATGCCCTGTTTCATATACGCAAAAGTCTTTTCCCCAGGAACTCTGAGATTAGTGGTATTTCCTCCCTCTTAAATTACTCCCCTTGTGGGGTCAGCTGAGCCCAAGTTAAGTTGGGAAAGGAGAGATTGGTTGCTAGTACATCAGAGAAATGCTGTCTTTTGGCTTTCTCACATCTTCGTAAGTTACTTTTGGCCTCCAGCCTCTGGAGGTGAGCTTAGATTAGTGAATCTCCCCCAGAGCTTTTTTTTTCTTTCTTTTTTTTTTCCTGATCTCCTTCAGCCACATGGTGGGGACTGGGCAGGGGCCTTTCCACTGGAGTCTGAAATAGACTAGCTAGGAAATTACTTTTCTCTCTGAGCTCCATAGATGTCCATTCTGACTCAACTCTGTAGGGAACAACTTAAGTGGGAGGAATGTTCCCAGTTATGCTTTCTGTAATGTTTCTTTGTCTTTGCTCTTATAACAATTGCTTGTACTACTCATTTGACATTGCATAATACTCTTTCTTGTGACAGCTCTTTTCCTAATGAACTATTAAAAGTTTTACTGCTGGATGTGAGGGCAATCTGGCTGCGACATCTGTCACCCTGTTGATTGCCAGGGTTGATGTGGCTGATCTGGCTGGCTAGGCAGGTGTCCCCTTCCTCCCACACCGCTCCACGGGCGCCCCGCCCGGAGCTGCACGCTTGGTCCAAGAGGACGACCTTCCTTGATAGGGGAGGACCGTTCTTCCATCAAGGGTATATGAGTAGCTGCGCTCCCCTGTTAGGACCCCCAAACAAGCTCTCCAGGTCCATTTGTAGGAGAACGTAGGGTAATCAAGCTTCTGAGACTCCAGACACGTCCAAATGAGGCACTGCAGGTGGCAGTCTGCCTTGCTTTAAAAAAAAAAAAAAATTTACTGCTATTTCGCTTTTCAGAGTCCCATGCTTTATCTCTCCTCTCCCAATTTTTTGCAAGCTCTTTAGTGAAGTCTTTGTACCTCTGAGAGTATTTTGCAGGATTTCATGTCCTTAGTAGATCTTAGAAAAACATTTGATTTTTGTTGAGTCCCTTAGCTTGCCCTCGTCCTCAGTATTTTTTTTTTCTCTTCCCTGTATAGGCCCAGTTGGTTTACACAACATTGGACAGACCTGCTGTCTTAACTCCCTGATTCAGGTATTAATTATGAATGTGGGCTTCACCAAGATATTGAAGAGGTAAGACTAACATGTATATTATTGTATGTTTTCATATATTCAGTTTTTCACAGTGACTTGTACTTTTAAAAGTCTTCTTTGAACAGTTGCCAGAGAAAAGATCTTGTTCTGAACAATCTAGACTACACACTATAATCACCTAAGAAGTTTAAAAAGAAATATGAATGCCTGTTTCCACCACCAGATATTTGGTTTCAGTTGGTCTAGGGTGGGGCTCAGGTACTGGTACTTTTATTTTTAATTTATTTTAATTAATTAATTTTTGTTTTTAAATGTAAAATCAATTTAATTAACATATAGTGTATTATTAATTTCAGAGGTAGAATTTAGTGATTCATCAGCTGCATATAACACCCAGTGCTCACTCCATCAAGTGCCCCCTTTAATGCCCATCACCCAGTTACCCCATCCCTCCCATCCACCTCCCCTCCAGCAACCCTCAGTTTCTTTCCTATGGTTAAGAGTCTCTTATGGTTTGTCTCCCTCTCTGATTTCATCTTATTTTCTTTTTCCTTCCCTTCCCCTATGTTCATCTGTTTTGTGTCTTAAATTCCACGTATGGAAACTGGTACTTTTAAAGACTCCCCAGGTGATTTGAAACTGCAGCCAGGATTGACAGCCACTGATTTGGTTAAAACAGTGTTGGGACTAGATCAATATCAGAAATATCAGAGGAGGAATAAATCAACAATTAGGTCCCTGAATCTCTCCATTGATTTCCCTCAAACAGGACACACACACACACACACAAAGTGTATATATGTGTGTATATATATATACACATGTATGTACTTTATCACACATTCTTTTTTAAAAAAGGTTTATTTACTTATTAATTTAATTAAATTATTTTTTAGAAAGGTTTTTTCCTTGCCCCTAAATTCTTTTTTTAAAGTTTTTTATTTCAATTCCAGTTAGTTACATACAATGTAATATTAGTTTCGGGTGTACAATATAGTGATTCAGCACTTCCATACATCACCTGGTGTTCATCACAAGTGCACTCCTTAGTCCCCATCACCTATTTCACCCATCCCCCCACCCACCTCCCCTCTAGTAACCAGCAGTTTGTTCTCTGTAGTTAAGAATCTGTTTCTTAGTTGGCCCCTCTCTTTCTTTTTACCCCTAAGCTCATTTGTTTTGTTTCTTAAATTCCATAAATGAGTGCAATCCTATGGTATTGTCTTTCTCTGACTCATTTTCGCTTAGCATAATACTCCTTGCTCCATCCATGTTGTTGCAAATGGCAAGAATTCATTCTTTTTTTATGGTCCAGTAATATTCCATTATATTTTGGAATAATAATATAATGGAATATTAATATAATAACCTCTTTGGTTAGGTTTATTCCTAGGTATCTTACGGTTTTTGGTGCAATTGTAAATAGGATCGATTCCTTGATTCCTCTTTCTTCTGCCTCATTGTTACTGTATAGAAATGCAGCTGATTTCTGTGCATTGATTTTATATCCTGCCACTTTGCTGAATTCCCATATCAGTTCTAGCAGTTTTTTGGTGGAGTCTTTTGGGTTTTCCACATAGAGTATCATGTCATCTGTGAAGTGTGAGTTTGACTTCTTTGCCTATTTGGATGCCTTTTATTTCTTTTTGTTGCCAGATTGCTGAGGCTAGGACTTCTAGTACTATGTAGAAAAACAGTGGTGAGAATGTTCTGTCCCTGTCCTGTTCATGAGCTTAGGGGGGAAGGCTCTCAGTTTTTCTCCATTGAGGATGATACTCTCTGTGGGTTTTCGTATATGTCTTTTATGATCTTGAGGTATGTTCTCTCTATCCCTACATGGTGGAAAGTTTTTAACAAGAAGGGATGTTGTATTTTGTCAAATGCTTTTTCTGCATCTGAGAGAATCATATGGTTCTTGTCCTTTCTTTTATTAATGTGGTATATCACATTGACTGATTTATGGATATTGTTATGAACCTTGCAGCCGAGGAATAAATCCCACTTGGTCCTGGTGAATAATCCTTTGAATGTACTGTTGGATCCTATTACCTAGTATCTTGGTGAGAATTTTTGCATCCATGTTCATCTGGGACATGGGTCTGAATTCTCCTTTTTGATGGGGTCTTTGTCTGGTTTGTCTGGTTTGGGGATAAGTGTAATGCTGGCCTCAAAGAATGAGTTTGGAAGTTTTCCTTCCGTTTCTATTTTTTGAACCAGCTTCAGAAAAATAGGTATTAGTTCTTCTTTATTTATTTTATTTTTTAATTTAAATTCAGTTAACCAAAGTATTGTTTTTTTGATATAATGTTTAATGATTCATCAGTTCAGTATAACACCCAGTGCTCCTCTCATCATGTTCTTCTTTAAATGTTTGGTAGAATTCCCCTGGGAAGCCATCCAGCTCTGGATTCTTGTTTTTTGGGGAGATTTTTGATTACTGTGTCAGTTTCCATGCTGGTTATGGATCTGTTCAGGTTTCTATTTCTTCCTGGTTCAGTTTTGGTAGTTTATATGTTTCTAGGAATGCATCCATTTCATCCAGATTGCCTAATGTGTTGGCATATTGTTGCTCATAATATGTTCTTATAATTGTTTGTATTTCTTTGGGGTTGGTTGTGATCTCTTCTCTTTCATTCATGATTTTATTAATTTGGGGCCTTTCTCTTTTCTTTTTGATAAGTCTGGCTAGGGGTTTATCGATCTTAATTCTGAGAACCAGCTCCTAGTTTCATTGATCTGTTCTACTGGTTTTTTTCTTTCTTTTTTAAAAAATATTTTATTTATTTGACCGAGAGAGAGACAGCAAGAGAGGGAACACAAGCAGGGGGAGTGGGAGAGGGAGAAGGAGGCTCTCCGCTGAGCAGGGAGCCCAATGCGGGGCTTGATCCCAGGACCCTGGGATCATGACCTGAGCCGAAAGCAGATGCTTAACGACTGAGCCACCCAGGCGCCCCCCCTTTTTTTTATTTCTATGTCATTGATTTCTGCTCTCATCTTTATTAATTCTCTTCTCCTGCTGGATTTAGGCTTTATTTGCTGTTTTTTCTCCAGCTCCTTTAGATGTAAGGTTGGTTGTGTATTTGAGACTTTTCTTGTTTCTTGAGGAAGGCCTGTGTTGCTATATACTTCCCTCTTAGGACCATCTTTGGTTGCATCCCAAAGGTTCTGAACAACTGTCGTGTTTTCATTTTTATTTGTTTCCATGTATTTTTTAATTCTTTAATTTCCTAGTTGACCCACTCATTCTTTAGTAGGATGTTCTTTAACCTCCATGTATTTGTGGTCTTTCCTTGTAGTTGACTTCAAGTTTTAAAGCATTGTGGTCTGAAAATATGCATGGAATAATCTCAATCTTTTGGTATTGGTTGAAACCTGATTTGTGATCCAGTATGTGATCTCTTCTGGAGAATGTTCCATGTGCACTCGAGAAGAAAGTGCATTCTGCTGCTTTGGGATGAAATCCTCTGAATATAACTGTGAAGTCCATCTGGTCCAGTGTGTCATTCAGAGCCCTTGTTTCCTTGCTGATCTTTTGCGTAGATGATCTGTCCATTGCTGTGAGTGAGGTGTTAAAGTCCCCTACCATTAATGTATTATTATCAATGTGTTTCTTTAATTTTGTTATTAATTGGTTTATATAATTGGCTGCTCCCATGTTGGGGCATAAATATTTACAATTGCTAGATCTTCTTGTTGGATAGGCCCTTTTATTATGATAGAGTGTCCTTCTTCATCTCTTATTACAGTCTTTGGTTTAAAATCTAGTTTGTCTGATACAAGGATGGCTACTTCAGCTTTCTTTGGATGTCCATTGACATGATGAATTGTTCCCCACTCCCTCACTTTCTTTTTTTTTTTTTTAAGATTTTATTTATTTATTTGAGAGAGAGACAGATAGTGACAGAGATAGCAAGAGAGAGCACAAGTGGAGAGGAGAGGGAGAAGCAGGCTCCCGCCGAGCAGGGAGCCTAACTGGGGCTCCATCCTAGGACCCTGGGATCATGACCTGAGTCGAAGTCAGACACTTATCCGACTGAGCCACCCAGGCGCCCCTCCACTCCCTCACTTTCAATCTGGAGGTGTCTTTGGGTCTAAAATGAGTGTCTTGTAAGCAGCATATTGATGGGTCTTGTGTTTTTATCTTTCCTGATACCGTGTCTTTTAATTGGAGAATTTAGTCCATTTGCATTCAGAGTAAGTATTGAAAGATCTGAAGTTAGTGCCATTGTATTACCTGTAAAGTTGCTGTTCCTGTAGATTGTCTCTGTTCCTTTCTGGTTTTTGTTACTTTTGGGCTCTCTGTTCACTCAAGGGATACCCTTTGATAATTCTTGCAGGGCTGGCTTAATGTTCACAAATTCCTTTAGTTTTTGTTTGTCCTGGAAACTCTTTCAGCTATTTTCTCTTCAAATAAATTTTCTGTCCCCTTTTCTCCCTCTTCTTCTTCTGGGACTCCTGTAATATGGGTGTTATTACACTTAATAACTCAGTCCCTGAGTTCCCTAAGTCTGTTCTCATGTTGCATAATTCTTCTTTCTCTCTTCAGCTTCATTGCTTTCCATTATTTTGTTGTCTAGGTCATTAATTATTCCTCTGCTTCTTCCAGCCTGCTGTTCATTGCATCAAGCATGTTTCTAATTTCATTTATTGTATTCTTCATCTCTGATTGTTTCTTTTTTTAACTCTTTTATCTCTGCTGTAGGGATCTCACTGATGTCTTTTATTCTTGTCTCAAGCTCAGTAAGTATCCTTATGATCATTGCTTTAAATTTTCCCTCAGGCATGTTTCTTATATCTGTTTCACTTAGATCTCTGGCTATGGCTTTATCTTGTTCTTTCATTTGGGATAAATTCCTGTGCCTTCCAATTGTGTCTAAGTCTCTGCCTGGTTCTCTATGTTAGAAAAGCCAGTTGTGTCTCCTCTTCCTGAAAGTAATGGCCTTTTTAAAAATTTTATTTTATTTTATTATGTTATGTTAGTCACCATACAACACATCATTAGTTGTTTTTTTTTTTGTAGTTTTTAATTTTATTATGTTATGTTAGTCACTATACAATACATCATTAGTTTTTGATGTAGTGATCCACGATCCATTGTTTTTGTATAACACCCAGTGCTCCATGCAGTACGTGCCCTCCTTAATACTCATCACCGGGCTGACCCATCCCCCCATCCACCTCCCCTCTAAAACCCTCAGTCATGAACCCTCTCATGGTTCATCTCTCCCTCTGATTTTCCCCCCTTCATTTTCCC